>NW_010362372.1:305363-310495 GCF_000414095.1 Morus notabilis
TGAAAATTTTTTTAATCTTTTTTTTTTTAATTTTTTTTTTTTTTTTAATTATATATATATATATATATTGCGGCTTTCTTCTTACTTTGCCCTGCACTTAAATTTTTAATTTACAACATTTACACTTAAGTTTTTAAAAAAAAATTTAATTATACCACTAAATTTTAACTTTTGAATTTTAATATACATATACTTCAAATTAAAAATACGAATTAAACTAAAAATCAACCGTAATATTATATTAATACATAATTTTTTGAACCATAAAGTACTTCAAAAATTAATTAAACTTGATTGAAACAATTATAATGTCGTTTTAATTTAATTCACGCTTTTATTGAATAAATTTTTTATTACCCGTGTAATTTCAGTAATTGTCTCTGTATAAATAATAATAATAATAATGGTTTGCCTCCCGAGTCTGGACAAACAAGAAGACTATTGGTTTTGAATTATAGATTGCATAGGGATTGGAGACAATAATAAAAGCGCGTGGGAATTCGCGGTTGAGAATGAGATTTATATGGGCTTTTTTTTCTATAAATAAAAAAAAAACAACAAAATATTTGCACAATTGCATCACGTGAATATGAGAACAAGACAGCTCATCGGTACCATGCGATTCACGTGACGCGCTTTCTTTCCATTCGAATCTCTCAAATCCGAACTCTGATGGACATCGACCACCTTCCTACCACTCTGACAAAATAATTGATTACGTATGAAAATTTAAATTATAGTAATTTTAATTGTGATTTTAAAATTAAAATTATGATTTATAATTTTAAGTTTAAATTATGATTTAAAATAAGCCCGTTTGGTTAGAGGATTCGTTCTCTGATTTGAATCATAGTTCATGGTTTGTTACAATATTTTCTCTCACAAAAAACACACATAAATAAAAAATAGTTCTAATCTCATGGTTCTAATCCATAAACCAAACGGGGAGTTTAAGGGCCCGTTTAGTTCGTTGATTCGAGTTGAGATATGACTTTGTATAAGAGTTTTTTACTGTAGTAAAAAAGTTAAATGTGACTGTTTCTGAGAGTTTTTTACTGTAGCAAAACTTGAATTGGCAAAATGAATGGGGAAATCACCTTAAATTAAGAGAATGAGTGGTTTTAGAATCATTATTTAAACTAGTTTAAAATATCACATCAGATTTTGAATCATTCAAACTAAACACTGATTCTGAATCAGTATTTTGAATTATGATTTTAAATCTATCTACCAAACACATCCTAAAGAGTTACTCTTATAAATGTTTAGTGAGGTCATTTTTAGTTTGTTGAGCTTTAAAATTTCTTAATTTAGATTTAGAATACTAATTTAGCCCACTTAACATTTTTTTAAAAATTTTAATCAAAATAAATTGAAAAAATAGAGAGTTATATGTGCTCACATGATCTTTTTTCATTTATTTTTAAGAGAAATTCTAATAGAAAAATTATGTTATCATGCTTTTTCTCTTTGTTTTATGTTTTTAACAAAAATCTAACAAAAAGGTTTAAAAGGGGTAAATTTAAAATTTAAGTGATAAAGTGATAATTTTTAAACTTTATGGGGGTAAATAAAAATGTCCTCAAAATTCAGAGGTTTCAGTAAGATTACCTTAATAGTAATAACAATAATATTATTATTATTAAGTAGTAAACAAATAAAATTTCCTCAAAAAATAAAAGAAAATACATAAATAAGACTATCTCTAATATAAATATCAATGTTAATGTTATATTTAACCATAAAAGGCATAAAAAATAACATATTTGATATGTTATTATTTTTTGTAACACATAATATTATTCAAATGCATATTTTTTGTTATAATATTAAGCTTTAGAACTCCTAAAAGTACATTTAATTTTAAAATAATTTGAAATGACAGTGTTGTAATGATTAAACGAAAATATCAATACAACGAGCAAGAGTAATCAAATGCCAAATTTTGCTATATGTTGTACTTAGTGTCATATTTGCTATAAGATGATCTCCAATACTGTAATACTCGATATTTAATTAAGCCTTAAGCCAATAATAAATAAATGGGAGAAAGAGAGAAATAGGTCAAAACTTGAGATGAATTAAAATTAATAGGCCAATAGTTTACATAAGTTAATAAACAGACCAAATTACTATTTTCTTCCATAACTTGTCTGGTTATGAACCATAACTTGACAAGTTATTGTCCATAACTTATCTGATTATGAATCATAACTTGACAAGTTTGTCCATAACTTATCTGGTTATAAACCATAACTTGACAAGTTATGGCATATTAATTTCTATAACTAAAAATTGGCCTATATACTTTCTTAAAATTTTTATATTGGCCTGTTTCCTACTATTTCTCTAAATAAATTTTGTAAATTAAATCATGCACCACATTTATCATTTACCTCAAAGTTATTTGTTGGCATTATATTTTATTATTATAGCTATCATATGATTTTATTAAACTTATAGCTTTGCAAATCGAGTTTTCAGTTTTAATGTGCAGTGCAACTAGCTCGATGTGGGAACTCAATGTGCTAAACTTATGAAGAAAAATGATATTTATTATGATTATTGGATATGATATTTTACCGCTATTATGATTTATTTAATGATGAATCATTATTTTATATTTTTATTATATGGTTTTATGTAAATGTGTTGAGGACTTAGTTGTTATTTTGAGTTTTGGTGAGAGAAGTCTATGTTAGCAAATTGAGTGAACTTTAGGCACCTAATTGAAGAAGAAAAATAGAGACTTTATAGCTTATTTTATGAGGTTAGGATAGCTATTAGAGGCTTAGAAAAACCTAGGCCCTTGTTCTATTATAAGGCCACTTTATTTTTGTTTAGTTTTTATCAAGTTTAGACTTCATTTTTGAGTCTATTTCAGCAAGAAACCCTAGAACTCCGACCATAGCACTTTCTTCTCTCTTCTCACTCCTTTTCTCACCCAAAACTCATAATCAAACCTAGGTTTTTAAGAGAGAATGAGCTAAAGACTCAACCAACCCATCTCAACTCGCTTTAAACCTAGAACCAAAAATAATCACCAAGTTTTGAGCTTCTATTCACTTGGGAACACATTTTTCTTTGAGGTAACTTCTTTCTTAAGTTAGGAACTAAGATTTCAGAGATTAAGATGTTGAAATCCTACTCGCGATTCAGATTTTTGATGGGGTTTATCATGCATGTTGGTTGTAAACTCTTAAAAATGAGTTTCTTGAGGTTTTGGTTCAAATATTGGTTTCTGGGTGAAATTGATTATTTTAGCTTAATATTATTGATGATTATTTAAAGATAAACTCTTATTAAGATGATGATTCATGTATTTGAGAGTGATCTTTGAAGATTAAGATTTGCATGCTAGGTATTTGATGAAATGTTTAAATATAAGTCTTCTGTACAGCCTATGTAGATTCTGTTTCCGTGCTATATGTACTTATGATTTTGAAAGATCTTATATTTTTCTATTAAAGTATACATCTCAAGCTTTACGTGAGTTTTTGAATCACTCCAAACGGATTTTTCTACATTTAGTTATGAATTTTATAAGTTCAGTTAAAAAGCTTTCATTTTCCTGACGAGATTATACTTCAATCTGGATTTCGGGCATTTTTTATTAGTTTGAAAAATCCGAAACCTATCATGTAGTAGCTCTAAAAAGAGAGTTTTGAGTCTACTTTCATTTGCCACTGGTCTCATAATATTTTGAGTTTTGATGAATTTGTTATGAATATTTTTGTAACAATGCGTAGTTATGTGTTTGGTTAAATAATGATATGAATGTGATTTTTGAAAGCTGTGGTTTTAAAGGTTAATTAGCACATTGAAGGCTCCCTACAACCAGCTAGTTTGTGCTTGCAAAGTGGTGATCAAAATTCAGGTAAGTAGAGTTAAAAGCATTTTAAAACTGCATCACAAGACCCTATATGATTATGTTCAAAGAGTATTCATGATTAATTATTTTAAAAGAGATTATGATTTATGCTTATTATGTTTTTATATTTTAAGAGATTTTATGGTATGGTATATGGATGAGAGGCTGGGTAAGCAGGGGTGCGAGGGACCGGTACCCCAAATTAGAGAAACTGTCTTTTTGAGACAACTAGAGAAAAATGCTAGTGAGAAGTTTCTTGTTGATCACAAGAGAAATAGATTCTAAAAACCCCGCTTAGTGTTTAAGAGAAGAGAATTGGCCAAAACTAGAGAAGGTCCTGTATAGAGAGGCTTACTTGGAACCGAAGTTCTGTATCATACCTAAACTAAGAATAAGTATGAAAGTTTATGAACAATGATTAACAAAGAGATTTTAGCCACAGAGATTTTAGATACTTACTTTATTTGAAATCTACTTACTGAGTTCTTGCTCATTAGTTTTACCTTGTGATGCAGATGATGTTGTTACGGAAGAGTAAAAAAAGAAAAATGATTTTCAAAGTTGGCTGAGTACTCCAAGTCTTACATCTGACATCTTGCTTATATGTACTTCCAAACAATAGATGGGCTCAAAATGTTTTGTTTTGTTACTATGTCGCTTTTGAATAACTATTTAACGTTTAAGATTTGTGGTTGCGCACTTACTCATTTTGTTCAAAAACTTTTAGGATAAATTTTGTGATGAAATCAACTACAAGTTTTCGCATTTTAAAAATGACATTGTTTTAAGTATAGAAAGTATGTTTTAAGTAGCATCACCTCGCTAAATTCGGCCTTAGACCGGTTTAGCGTATGGGGGTGTTACAAATACAATATCAAATTAGTGTGCTAATACCAAATTTTAACATTTGAGTAGTAAAAATATATTTTTATTGAATGCTATATTTTGTGTTAAATTTTACTTATGCTATATTTGATGCAAATTTTGCTCCAAGTATATCAAATGTTAGATTTTGAAATTTAATTGTTATTGATTTTGATGCCTTAGCCTGTCATATTTAACTTAGAATTTATATTATATGAAATATAAATTTTTGTATTTGTATGAATTAACTGCCGTTTTAGCAGTTTGATTAACTTTTTAAGGCTTAATTTATGATTATGTATGGCACACTACAAATTTTTTAACGTAGACACTCAAATATAATACCTTTAAAAACTAAATTAAACGGCTAAAGTAACCGTTCTTACTAGTAGGGAAA
>NW_010362372.1:310510-346411 GCF_000414095.1 Morus notabilis
TAGGGAAAGTGACAATTTCAATCGTAGAGATTTCTTTAATCATTATAGTATTGTCATTTTTAAATTTATTTTAAAATTAAAGTTTATTTTGTAAAAACTATTATGACAAAAAGTAGATAATAGAATAATACTTGACATAGCATTTTGCATAAAATAACACAACAATATATCTTTTTGACGTTAAACATAATATTACATTCGCATTTGCATTCACCAACTCGAATGTAAAAGCCAATGCAATGTTATATTTGACCCAAAAAAGTATTAAAATGGCATATTTGATTTTTTTTTTTTGCGCTACAATACATAATTGTACATTGGAAAAAGGAAAATTTTATATTAGTACCCTGAATTTTTGCGTAATCATTTTTAGTAACTTAGTAAATTATGCCCATAAATTTAATATAGTATTGAGAAATGCCTGTAAATCAATGGTGGTTGTTAAAATTTGGATGGAAACGTTTTGTGCCTGTGACATGACATGTGTTTTAAAATATTAGGTAATTTGTTAAAATTAGAAGTTTTTTTTTTTTCTAACTGACAAAAAATTCACGAGGTAAAAATAGGAAACACCCTGATGAAGAAGTAAAATTATCTAATATTTAATGTCAAATACAAGAATGTAAAAATTCTCCCGATAAAACACATGTCCGTTTATTTCGTTGATTCGAATTTTTAATTCGAGATAAGATGTGATTTTATGTGATAATTTTTTACTGTAATAAAAAAATGAGATGTGACTGTTTTTTAAAATTTTTTATTATAATAAAATTTAAATTCTAAACTTGAATCGGTAAAATAAACGTGATCTAAACAGAAACTGTATGGTCTGGCATTTAAGAATCAACTCGCCAATACAGCTCTAACCAAGTATCAAAGTGGCAATTTCTATTAGACTTTTTGTTCTTTTCTCATTGCCACTGGCAACAACCGAGAATGTGCTGCTAAATTATACTGCACCATAACCTTCTAGATCTAATGCCAAATCTTACTTAAGTCATCACTTGCCCCAAATCAACCCAAAAAAAAAAAAAAAGCTAACAAAACACAAGCCGTCCTTAACAACAAAAGAACTAATAAACGACAATTTGGAGTTTCCTTCACGAGATTCACATTTTTTTTATGGAAATGAAAAAAGACAACAAATAAAAAAGGGAAAAAAAAAAACCATGGTATTCTAAGCTAAATGCCCCTCATAAAAGAAATATTGTTAGGCATTAGCGTGTCTGTTTACAAGTTGGAGCAGTGTTGAACTTCAGTACAACTAAAACAATTAATGATAATTACTATTACGAATAGAAGCTTCAACGATGCCTATTTAACAACATTTTATAGAAAACCGTAATTTCTTAAAAAAGTGGTATGGAGACTTATGTGTTTTGAAATATGTACGCACAAATTAGACGACGGTATTCTAAGAACTATCGTCTAATGTGCTACAAAGATTGTCGTTTAATATATATATATATATATTTATATAAATGACAGATCATTTTCCACTCATTTTTTTATTAAAAAAATTTAAAATTTTATTGTCTCTTTGATAACTTCGAGCACTCCCTTTCATTCCGTTCTCTCAAATCCTCTTGTCTCTCTTAAATACCCTCTATTCTTCACACTATAATTCTCTCTTTCTAATTATCCCTCCCTAACACCTAAAATTTTTTCTCCCAAATCTCTTGTTTTTTATTCTCCACTCTCTCTAATATACATTCCTCATTCTCTCATCCCGCCGCCTCCATGATTCTCGCAACCGCCACCATATCCATACATTGTTGGCCTTCGTGATCTCATCATCATATTTGCCACTACGCCTTGACCATAAAATTGAAGTACTTCTCTTTGAAAGTCATTTTTTTTTTATGTTTGGATTTAGATTTTTCTGTGTATTTAAGTATTTTTGTTGTTGTTGTTTAATTGTGTTAAAAAACTTTGTCTCGATTTTTGAAATATTGTCGTTCCATCTATATTGATTAGGTATGAGATGGAGAATTTATAACATGTTTCTTTAAGAATGTTTTGTGTTTTGTTTAATGATGGTTTTTCAAGGAAACTATTGTGTAATGTGCTTTTTTTTGGAATCTTGTAACGTTCGTATTAGATGACGGTCAAAAGTTATCGTCGTATATCTTAAATAGTTAACATTATAGATTTACCAAATATTCTAATTTGCTGTACTTTCTTAAAAAAATAAAAGTAGCCTTTAAAAGTAATACTAAATGAGCACTAAAAATCTTTACACTCGTTTAGTATTAATTACTTATTAAAATAAATGAATACATTTTTTCGTATACACTCTTAATAAATTCACATGTCATAAGCTAATAATTCTTTGTTTTGTACTTTTTTTTTTTGTAAATTACAATTATAACTTTATTATATCTAATTTAGTAAACACTATAAAAAATGGGATTATTTTCCATTACGTCATCAAATAGACAAATAAACATTAAAAAGGGAATCCATGATTTACGTTCATTTCTATTCTTGTTACCTTTCTTTTGCTGGTTGGTAAACCCACCCAAGATGTATACATTGAGTAATAGTAAAAATGAGTTATCATATAATAAAAACAAATGAATTAAATCCCATTACTTTTATAAGCTCTTAATTTTGTAGAAATATTTACGGTGGACATGCTATATTGCTCCACCGACAGAAACAATAGATTTTAATTGTTAAATTAGTTTTTTAACAGTTAGATCTATATATATTCGTATTAAAATTTTAATTTGCGTCATGTAAAACTATTCATACTGCAGATTTGACTATTAAAATATTAATCTAACGGTAAAGTTACAATTTTCATTGATAGAACAGCTAACATGTTCACTGTGAAGACTCTAAATTTTAGGGTTCGTTTTGTATGAGGGTTTAAACCATAGTGATTCTAATTTTGATTTTGAAACTAAAATCATGATTTATGATTTTAGGTATAAATTATGATTTTAAAATCAGAATCAGAATTAAGAATTTGAACCACTTAAAACTAAAGGGGTGAGTGATTTTAAAATCATAGGTAATTTATGATTTAAAATATCACATTAAAATTCAAATATTAAATCAAAACCATTCAAATTAAATATTAATTTTAAGTGAGTCAAATCAAAACTATTTTTTACACTATATTTATTTTATATATTCGTCCATAATTTTAAATCATAATTTATAATTTTTTATAATATTTTTCTCATAAAAAATACACATAAAATAAAAATAATTTTTAATCTTTATTCTAAATAGATAAACCAAACGTTTTTTTTTTTTTTTTTTTTGTTGTTGTTGTTGTTGTTAATAAACACCGATTTAAACTTCATAATCATTATACCGGAGTAATCACATAACGAACAGTGACAATTAATAATTGCAGAAAATAAAATACAAATTGGACGATTTTCTGGCAAAAAAGGAGATGAAATTCAAATTGTACGTGGCATTCCAAGGGAGCGAGTAGCAAACCATTTTCTTACAGCCTCGAGTAGGCCAAGGCCACCTCATCAAGAAATGTGGGCCACCCAGTGAGAACGGGATCACATCCTGTCTCTCTCTGCTCCACTCCTAACCTTTTCACTTTCCTTTAAATAAATAAATACGGACCCTTCATTTCCCTCTCACAACCCCAAAAATCTCTCTTTCCTTTTCCTCTGTAACATTCACACCCCTAGCGCACGTTAGCATCTTCCATACTCCATACTCTTTCCATAGGATTTTGCAGACAGAGAAAGGGAGAGACGAAGAGAGAGAAACAATGGCGTCGTCGGCGAGAGTAGATCTGGACGGAAATCCGATAAAGCCTTTGACGATATGCATGATAGGGGCAGGAGGCTTCATCGGCTCGCACCTCTGCGAGAAAATCATGACGGTAACGCCTCACATCGTCCTTGCCTTAGACGTCTACAACGACAAGATCAAGCACCTTCTCGAGCCGGACTCGCTCCCCTGGTCTGGTCGCATCCAGTTCCACCGGATCAACATCAAGCACGATTCGCGCCTCGAAGGACTCATCAAGATGGCGGATCTGGTACGCATTCTTGAAATCTATGGCGTTTCTTTGGCCGATTCCGGTTCTTTCTTGTTTTTGTGATTTCTCTGATTTCTCTTCTGATGCGTTCTGGATTTTTGCAGACGATCAATCTCGCGGCGATCTGTACTCCTGCGGACTACAATACGCGTCCGCTCGACACGATTTACAGCAACTTCATTGATGCGCTTCCGGTGGTACGTAGCGTATGCTTGAATCTATGTTATTCGGTTCTTTGTCGGTGACGTTTGTTTCGCGTGTTCAAAATTTTAGGTGAAGTATTGCTCGGAAAACAACAAAAGACTTATTCACTTCTCTACTTGTGAAGTGTACGGGAAAACGATTGGAAGCTTTCTTCCTAAGGATAGCCCTCTTCGTAAGGTCGGCTTTCTCTTTCTCTTTATTTTTTATTTTTTTTCCACTTCGTCCGAATTGTACTTGTAGGCCACTTCTCGGATAGAACATCAGATCTGTGCTTTTCTTGGCAATTGTTTTGTGATTAATTAATCAATTTTGCAGTTTAAAGGATTCGACTCTATAATTCAACATTGGGATCTATATGTATGTCGGTGGCACCATCTGTGTAATTTTTTGGTCAAAGAAACGTCCGTATAGTTGACTTTTGGGTATCTAGTACTTGATTACTTATGGAGCCATTGTCAATGATAAATTCTATGAGCTTGCAGTACAACCCTTTTTTTTTATCCCCACAAAAAAAAAATGTAATTTAAGTAGAAGCATGGGGACTCAACTGTCTTAATCAATTGTTTATTGTTTCTTTTTTTTCCCCCTTTGCTTTTGTAAGGTTAGATTAACAATCTTTTAAGATTAGCATATATTTCTTTTGTTAGATCTCCTTGAGCATTGAGTGGTATATATGCAAGGTTTACTCTTTTTAGTATGCTAATTGATAATTGGAAATGATAGCAAGGTTGCTTACTTGGTTTAACCGTTTAGAATTGTTATGTTTCAGCTCCAAGGGAGAAATTCATGTTAATGCTTGATTTGCAATTTTGTAGGTTTGAGTGATGTCTATTTAACTAATTTCTTGATACTTTAGTATTTCCTTTCTTAAACAAACAATTCTTGGAGATAAAAGATTAACTGATTGTGTTATTGCAGGATCCTGAGTATTATGTTCTCAAGGAAGACGCCTCCCCCTGTATTTTTGGCTCAATTGAGAAGCAGAGATGGTCTTATGCTTGTGCAAAGCAATTGATTGAAAGGCTGATTTATGGTAGGTTGACTATTCTTCTTATGCGGTTCCTCTTAAGTTTGTGGTGTTCTATTGAATCTTAATCACTTTTCCTGATGTTCACAGCTGAGGGTGCGGAAAATGGTCTTGAGTTCACCATTGTGAGACCTTTCAATTGGATTGGACCTAGGATGGACTTCATTCCTGGAATTGATGGTCCTAGTGAAGGTGTTCCAAGGGTTCTGGCATGCTTTAGTAACGTATGTGGTTTGATTTGTAGTTTGGATCCACATTGCGAATATCTCCTGTATTTTTGTTGTAAATTGTAATCAAGCCCTTTCTTATGTCTGTTGCAGAATCTCTTACGCCGTGAGCCACTCAAGCTTGTGGATGGTGGTGAATCCCAGAGAACTTTTATCTACATCAAGGATGCTATTGAAGCTGTTCTTTTGATGACTGTGAGTTTTAATTCCGTCAATTATTTTTTAAATTAATTAATTTGTGCTTGTGGAACTTCGGACTGAATTATTGGCAATTCTTCTCAGGAAAATCCTGCCAGGGCCAATGGCCAAATTTTCAATGTGGGCAATCCTAACAATGAAGTTACAGTCAGGCAGCTTGCAGAGATGATGACTGAGGTTAAGACATTGGCCTATATTCTCTAAGTTATTCCTTATAATCTGCATTAGCTTGTCTGATCAAATTTGCAAACTGCAGGTTTACTCAAAGGTTAGCGGTGAGCCTCCACTTGAGGTTCCTACCATTGACGTGAGCTCCCAAGAATTCTACGGTGTGGGTTACGACGACAGCGATAAGAGAATTCCCGACATGACCATCATCAACAGGCAGCTTGGTATAAATCTTTTCCCTGTTGTGTGTTTTACTGGATAATCACAGTTGTCCAATTTTTATTATATTCCTCATCGTTACGGGGTCCACTGTGAGACCCTTACTGATCAATTTTCTGGCATAATTCATTTTACTTTGATCTCGATTTTAGAATCTAGCACATGAAAAAATCCGACTAACCTGTGTAATGACAGGCTGGAACCCCAAGACTTCTCTTTGGGACTTGCTTGAGTCGACCCTCACTTACCAACATAGGACATATGCTGAGGCTATCAAGAAGGCCATTGCTAAACCAGCTGGAACCAGCTAAAAGATATTCTGTCTTGGGTGGCACTCAAGAGGGTCTTTGCTTAGTTGCTGTTGTTTAGCAGGTGTTTTTCCCTATTCTTTTTAAGAATGTGAAGATATGTATAAATATCTTAATGTTCAAATCGAATATACGCTACAAATTTTTTTTTTTTCCTTCTTTTGTGTATCCGGGTTTCGCAAGTCTATAGTAGTTCACCATTGCTAGAGCTCAGATATGTGTTTGGGTGATCGTCTGAAGAATATTTCTAGATTTTCATTCAGGGGACACTTGTATGTCGTATTACTGAAATATGTTACCTGAGCTCGGGCTACGACAATCTGGGGCCGACCAAATTATACGAGGAAAAGCTGTTTATCTGTTTCTTTAGGGGTTTGCTTTTGTCATTCCTCTCTATTTTGTTAAAGGCTGTGTTGTATTGTTAAGTTTGACCTCTTGAGGCTCATTAAAATTATTTCTATAATTTATTAATGCGTCCATAATTTTATGTGATAACTTGTTATAAGAATAATATAAACTTTACAAAATACTGGTATTTCCAGTCTGAAAACCGTGGAACAGAAATTTCAGCGAGGAGAATTCTTCCGCTTGTAGTAAAAAGAGTTGAATTTGAATTTTTATGAGAGGAAATATTCTAATAATAGACGGTAGTTGCTTGAAAAATAACATTTATAACCCAAAAAATGATGGATGAGTAGATGCGAAAAATTGCACCGGATTGTTATTTTTAAGCTTATTTAGTTTGTTGATTTGAGTTTTTAATTGAAATTGATATGTAATTTTATATGAATTTTTAAAAAAAGTTAGATGTGATTATTTTTTATAATTTTTTATTATAGTAAAACTTAAAATTAGAGACGTTTGGTTCATAGATTAAAATATGTGATTATAATTATTTTTAATTTACGTGTATTTTTTACGAGAGAAAATATTGTAGCGAATCACGAACTATGATTCAAATCAGGGAACGAATTTCCAAACCAAACAACCCATCTCAAATCGGACTAGTGCGATGGGTTGGTTTTCTTATGATTCGAATCAGGGAACGAATTTTCAAACCAAACAACCCATCTCAAATCGGACTAGTGCGATGGGTTGGTTTTCTACATTTCAAGTTTCTATAATATTTGAGTGGTCCGTTTCCTTGACAATGGTCACGGGAGTTGCAAACTTGCAATAGAATAACACAAGCTGTTTTTTCAACTTTTGCTTTCTGACTGAATTGCAATACAAGAATTTGAGAATGATTAGGGCTGTGCACGGTCCTATCGAAACTGCCGGTCTAGACCAGTCCGGCAGGTTTTGGACTGTCGGTTTGGTTTCACATTAGCACTGTTAACTGTTAGTAAACGGTTTGAAATCAGACCATTTCATTATTTTTATTTTTTATATTTTATATTTTTAAATTATTATTATTATTATATTTTTTTTTATGTATATGCTAAGCCTCTTGAAGGGCACCACTTCGTTTGGGCTTTCTTTTAACTCGGGGCAATTTGGCGTTCGATCAAGATATTTATTTTAGAGTAATATTGATAAACACTTTTAAAAAGTGTATGAATTAAGATTTTTACTATTTATTCTTAATTTATAACCTTTTGAAAAAATGAATAATTTACCTTTGAGAGTGCATGAGTTTAAACGTTTATCCTTTACTCTTAATAAATATTATTTTGTTAATGTAATTATTTGACTAAAAAGGTTATGAATTAAGAGTAAAGAATAAAAATCCTGACTCATGTACTTTTAAAGGGTATTTGTCAAGATTACTTTCAACCTTTTTAGTCAAATGATTACACTAATAAAAAGGTATTTATCAAGAGTAAGAGGTAAAGATCCAGACTCATGTAGTCTTAATGGTAAATTCTCCATATTTTTTCTTTATCTTGCCACCACCTTCTTTCTTTGGTGGAGGGATTCGTTCCCTGATTCGAATCATGATTCATGGTTCGCTACAGTATTTTTTCTCACAAAAAATTCACGTAAATCGAAAATGGTTCGAATCACATGATTTGAATCCTCCAACCAAACGTCCTCTAATATGTGGAACTATCCAGTTTCTTCTGCCTGCCGTGTTTTAACTGGACCATATGAGTGATGTTAATCTTCTATATAGAATAGGTGTTCAGATAAGTTTAATCAACAAACGTGTCCAGATAGCTTCCCCTATCTTCGGGCCTGTTTAGTTCGTTGATTCGAGTTGAGATGTGACTTTATGTGAAAGCTTTTTACTGTAGTAAAAAAGTTAGATGTGACTATTTCTGAGAGCTTTTTACTGTAACAAAACTCAAATCGGTGAAATAAATTGAGCCTTCATATCTTCTTCCTTTTTCATCTTCGCCTTTTCTTTTGAATTTGCATTTTTTTATTATCATTTTTTTACAGGAATGTTTAAAATTTTGAGAAAATTACTGAATTTATCCTTAAAATTGTATGCATCTAAATTTTTACTTCTTACTATTGATTTATACTTTTTAATTAATATAATACTTTGACTAAAGAGTACTAATCAAGAATAAAGAGTAAAAATTAAAGGCTTATTCACTATTCTTTTTTTTTTTTTTCACTCTAAGTGTGCTTATCTCCTTTTGCTCTTTTACTAATTGAGTTACGTGCTATGCAAATGAGAAATAATTTTATAAATTTGATACCACGCCAAAATACATAGTGCGTGTTTGTTTCTGTTTTCAAAATTGTTTTTCACGTTTTTTGAGGTGAAAAAAATGAAAACGGTGTGAGAAGCTTGTTTGGGGGCAGCAACGTACAGAAATAAAAAAATGAAAATGTTTTTATCTTTCTCCCAAAATCTGAGCATTTCTGAAAACGAACTCGGATCATTTTCCTTTTCTCCGTTTTCTTCTCGTCCCTTGTCTCCATTTTGATTTGCTAATAACATTACACAAACGGAGGAGACGCGAGTGGGCGCCGCCTTTGTGCAGCCACCGTCGGTGGCGAGGGGAGGACTCCAAGCGAAAAATATGCGAGTGGGCGTCGTCTTCGTGCAGCTGCCGTCGGTGGCGAGGGGAGGACTGTAAACGGAAGAGCCAAACTCGTCAAGATCCTTGCGCTCCAAGGATTCGTTGGTGAAGAAGGACTTGAAGAAATCCAAGTCCCCCCCCCCTCTGGCCCACTCTTCTGCGACTGCGACTGCGCCCCACCCCCTAACCCCCACTCCTCTCCGACTGGCACCCTATGAGCGAACCCCCATCTTGGCCATTCTTCTTCCTTCGATTTTCATTTGTGCACAGAGAAGAAGATAGAGATGCTGAAGTTGCAGAAAAGCAGTATTTTCTTCAACAGAAATGCCATTAAGGGTATTTTCTCTCCTTCGTCCACTATTTATCTCTTCAAGACTTATATCGCTTCCAATCATTCTAAAGCCTCTCCGAATACTAATAATAATAGTAATAATGGCCGCCATAACAATACCTGTCACACCCCCCAAACGGGGTGGGTGACGTGGAGCTCGATTAGGGGTTAATAAAGTAGATTCCCAGACGAGCACCACTCAACTGAATTAAAATATAAATACATTACTACAGAATTCCGGAGCCTCTGACAACACACAGGGCTCCACCCACAGGACATACAGTATCGTACATATATAAACATGTGAATAATCATTACAACAGACATCAACCACAGTCTAGTTAATCTAAATATTACATAAGTTTATAGAATTTCTTAAATTCCTTACATTTGTCCAAGAGGATAACTCAATCCTCACCTGATCTAACAGTAGCAATCTTTCGCTACCCCGCACCGCTCCTAGAGTCTCCTGGGAGGGGTTTAATACATTTGAAAAATAAAACGTGAGCGAAAGGCCCAATAGGGTATAATTTGAAATAAATGTTATAAATAAATGAATAATAAGTGAGCGAGAAAGTAAATAAATGAATAAGTAAATAAAACAAGACATTCAGTCCCGACAAAACAGTCAGAACCTCACATCCTTTTTCTCAAAGGAAATATAACTGTAAATAACCGTTTTACAGGCTTCAGCAAGTAATTAGTACAAATTACTTACCTAACCAAGTGCCTCGCCTACCCGGACCGAATTTTGGGTTCTGCCCCTGAGGATGCACTCCCCGCATCCTATCTAGGCTTACAACAATAGACTCTCTTACCGGTTCACAAGATCTCTTTATTAAGAAATCATTCATTAACATTCTGAAATCGTTAATATGACCCCACGAACTACTTAAGCCGTGAGCCCCATGACTGGACAAGCCATGAGGTTCCATGACTAAACAAGCTATGGTTTTCAAAGCGTTTTTCTTTCACAAACCAATCCCTTTCTTTAAAACATTTTCAAGGCCAAAATCCTTTTTGAAAACAGGCTCACAAAGAAAAGGAATAGAAATCATACCTCGCACTATCAAACCTGGGACTAGCGTTGCCCTTTCCGGTTTCTGCTTCCTCAAGCCCCTTCAGTCTGAATCCTCAGCGACTACTGGTGCAAAACAACACTTTAGGATTAATTCTCATTCCTAAAGCGATCCAAATCTCAATTATGTACCAAGATTTTCAATTAGTGTGCCCTAATCCATTTTCATGTTTCAAAATATCATTCTAAGGGTTTTCAATCTCAAATAAAGGATTAACAATGCTAATCCATTTATCTCAAGTCCCCAAATGAAGTTAAATTGGGTTCTCCCCGAAAACAGGGGTCAAAACAGTAATTTCAGGCCAAATAGGGTCAAACCCCGTGTCAACCGGTCGACCGGTGATAGAGCAGTGCAACACTATCGGTCAACCGGTAGTGTGCACACCGGTCGACCGGTCAGCCTACAATCCGGTTGACCAGTTTCCATGTGATCCGGTCGACCGCACTGGTCGACCGGTGGAATCAGTTGCGCGAGAGAAGCTCGCAGAAATCAGTCCAAAACCTGCAAATCTAGTCCCAAATCGAAATATTTCAAAGGAAAACCACTAGATCTGGGTTCTAGGTCCTAAAACAAGTCCAAAGAACCCAAGATCTCCAATTTCTACTCTAGTTTTACTCAAAAACCATCAAAATCTGGTTTGAACCAAAAATAAGTTTTGAAATTCAGAAACTTGAGATTCAAGAGAGGTTCTTTCAGTAATCTTACCTCGAATCCTTCTCTTGACGTTGAAAACTTCTTTAAATCTTTTCTTGGTTCAAGATCAAAGAAAATGGACAAGTGTCAATATTTTAAAAGAGCAGTCCAGAAATGCGCCCATACACACTTCTGGTTTAAAATAAATTACTGAGAATAATTTAAATACCTTGGAACTATTTAAACTCACACGTGTCAGAAACATTTATTAATTAATACTCAATTAATTATTCAGATTAGGCACACTAATAATCTCAATTACCTTAATTAATCTCAATTAATTCTTCAGGGTGTTACAATACCAAAATAACAACTCTTGATGATGCTCTGAACGTGTTTGATGAAATGCTCCAATTGCGTCCTCTGCCTTCTGTTTATTTAATATATTATTATTTAATATATTTAATATTATAAAAAAATCATTTTGGAACGAATTCTAAATGCATCCGTAATCTCTTTAGAAGTTATTCCATTAAAGAGAAAAATATATGTAAATATAACTTTTGATAAAACACAAATTACACAAAAAATAATTAAGTAGTGACAAATTTGAAGAAACGTGCAAAATAAATTACTTTTATAAAGGTAAAGTGAGCAAAAATTATTGTTAAAAATTTTACGTAAAAAATTAAACTATAAAAACATTCACAAAACAAAAAAATAGAAAAGAAAAACATTTAAAGAATAAAAAAAATAAAGATAAAAAAGTAAAGAAGTGAAACAAGAGAAATGATGAGAGGCCGCCACGTGGTAGTTTAAAAAAATAATATTATAAGAGTATTTTGTTCTTTTATGTGTTATTAGATTAGATATACTAATGCACTATACGTACATTTGACTGCGTATTATTGAATTTTTTTACGTTAATATATAACTACCGGTGCCTTTAATATTTATATATATAACTTCACAACAACAATGTTGTGGACTCTCTTAGTTAATCCATTAAATTTTATGATATTGAGATAATATTTTTTTTCCAAACTATATTTTGTTTTTAACATAAAAGGTAATAAATTTAGATTTATATTTCAAAGGTGATACTTTGTTTTGTTAGGTGCAAAGGACAATAAAAAAAGTAATAATGTTACTAAAAGGATAATTCGTTTTTGCTAAATTAAGTGAGATTTTCATGATATGTCGATTTTTATTAAACCGTCTCTTTATGTTAAAGAAAAACGACATGTTGCAAATGGTAAATGTATCTATTTTTTACAAATAAAATAAGCAAAAAAATAATTAGATATAATGATTGTAAAATAAGGAGACGAGTATGAATGATAACGTATGGAATATGCGCCATCAGATTAGATAAATAGAGGGGAGTTAATTATATATATATATATCTATTTATTATACAGGAGGAGTTGAAAAAATAAATGTCGTAATAACATTCTTATCCTTTATTAACTTCTCATAACCACTTACATAAAAAAAAATATTTAAAATAATATTATCTCAATAACTATGAAATAAATATATTAATAATATTTTTAAATAAAATATAGAGTATAAAAGTGATTATTTTGTATAAATATTTTTATTCTTTAAAAGTGTATGAGTTAGGAAATTTACCTCTTATTCTTGATTAATAATTTTTTAGTTAAATATCTATACTAATAATTTTTTTTTAGTTAAATAACTATACTAATAAAAAATGGAGGTAAAATTTCTTTCCCAAAAAATATTTCGTTTTTGTTTTTCTTTACTTTTTGTTGGGTGGCATTTCCGGAATCATTAAATGTGCAATAAATTCAAAGGCTCGTCGGAGCCCAAGCTCTCCCGAGCCCAAGCAATCCCGAGCCCAAGCTCTCCCGAGCCTAAGTTCTCCGGAGCCCAAATTTGCTGGAGCCCAAGCTCTCCCGAGCCCAAACTCGCCGGAGCCGAAAGTTCAAAGGTCGCGTGATGTTATCAAGTGAAGTAACTGACGCTAATTGAAGACATTGAATGGTTGAAAGTTAATTCTCATTGATTATTTATCAGTTTTTACTCACAAAAAGGTGAAGAGCCTTATTGTAATTAAGAGAGAATAAACTCTCGAATTAATGGGAGAATTAAACTCCCTCAATCCTAATGTACTATAAATTCCCTCAATTTGAGAGGAAAAGATGGACACTTATTTCTGGATACAATTGTCTTGTGATTGTCTTCATTTTGTTTTTGTTATTCCTTCAGAGGTTATTTGTGTTCTTCGAGTGTTCTTCCAATTTCCTTAGATAACTTGCTTATTCAATCCGAATTATTAGTCTAGGGACGTTGGATAAGTGTTGGACGAAATTTTGCTCCAACATTTTTGGCGCTAGAAGGAGGGCACTAGTGTGATTAACATCCACGGGTTCTCACCTGCACTTAAATTTTTCTATCTCATTGCTAGGTCATTTTCAGGTATGACGAGTGACCAAGTCTCAAGTGCTCAACGTACCCATACTGAGGGAACCCAAAGAAAGGGAATCAACGCTAATCCTAAAAGAGCACCACGTGCTCCTCGTCCACCAACACGCACTGACAGGATCGAGGCACGAGTGGACACATTGGCAGGGATGGTGAATCAGCTTATCACTTCATTTAACACGGTTCGTCCAGCAAATAACCAACAAAGTGGGCCGGCGAATTCACGTAGTGCTAGGAGTGGGTGTAGCCATCGTCGGAGTCAACATAATGAAGGTGAGGGTCAATCCAATAGGAATCAACCAAGGGACTTGCCCGAGCCGCAGGAACCACGTCACGCACCTAGGCGTCGGAATGCTTTGTCACGGATTGGGAGTCATCACGATGCAACTGAAAGAACTAGGACATCGGTGTTTGACAAGATAGAAGCTAACCGTAATAGCGAAGAAGTTTATAATACCTAGACACCTGGGTCTGATGATTTCACCACTACTAATTTGCGGGATCGACTCAATGCACGATGAAATGTACATGCAATTGTACCTGTGCCCTCAAATAACTAGGCAACTCAAAACATGAGTAGGAGGAGAACGAAAATACCACGATCTTCTCGAAGCCAAGTAAATAGGGCGAATCAGAACCAGAACCGACGTGATAATCAAGGAGGCATGAGTCAATCCAATAGGAGCACCCGTGAGGAACAACTTGAGCAGCAACTCAAAATGATGCAAAGACGAATGGATGACATAGAAACCAACAGGAATTTGACTGAAGGTGTAAGAGACTTGTTAGATGAAACAGAGCCACCATTCACTGAGAACATCATGGTCGAGGAATTCCCTGCTGATTTCAAGATGATTCCCATTAAAGAGTTTGATGGGAAAGAGAATCCAACAGGACATATACATGGATATAGCACATGGATGCGAATTCGGGGAGCTACACAAGCTCAGATGTGCTAAGCATTCTCTTTGACGCTTACATGGATATAGCACATGGATGCGAATTCGGAGAGCTACACAAGCTCAGATGTGCTAAGCATTCTCTTTGACGCTTACTGGGCCAGCGCTTTAATGGTTTCAACAATTAGAGCCAAGGTCAATTAGTTCGTTTAACCAGCTGAAACAACAATTTGTAGGACGATTTGTGATAGCGAAAACTCACAAGAAAGACAAGCTTTATCTATTCTCCTTTAAGCAAGGAGTATATGAATCGTTAAAAGCCTACATTGAACGTTTTAGCCAGAAAATGAATTATGTGGAAGGGTACACTGATAGTGATGCTGTGGCTGCAATTCGGGAAGGGCTTTAGGAATGTGATATGCTGAAGTCAATTTGTAAAAAACAACCGAAAACCTTCGCCGATCTCGTGATCTGAGCTCAGAAGTTCATTAGTGCTGAAGAATACATGCGCAATCGGAGAGGACAATCTCAAACGGATCAATCAAAAAATGATGGAAAGCGGAAGGTAGAAGAAGGATCTAAAGGAGGAGAAGCAAAAAAGCAGAAGTTAGAGGCACAACAAGATGTGAACAAATCTAAGACTGCTTTGACGCAAAAGTTCCAAGCCTATGCTCCACCAGATACGACAAGGGCCTACACACCCTTGAATACGATAGTGGCACATATTTTAATGCAGATTCAACATCAGAATTTACTTACTTCTTCAGTCCCTATGAAGGGAGATCCTAACAAGAGGGATAAAAGTAAATATTGTTATTTCCATAAGGACCATGGTCATGACACCTCAAGTTGCTTTCAATTAAAAGGACAGATTGAGGCACTCATTCAACAAGGCCAGTTGCAAGAGTTTGTGGACAGAGTGATAGCAGAGAGAAGAATTGCACTCCCGACAACAATGGGAAAACAAGCAGCAGTCGCACATGAAACAAATACAATAGTTGTGAATAATTCTGCGCTGAATAAGGTTAGGACAATTTTCGGGGGACCAGAAACTGGTGATTTCATGCGGGCTCGGAACCTGTATGCTCGAGAAGCTAAGGGTCTCGATTGTGGCCAATTTGTAAATATGACGGAACATGTTGCAAAATTTGCAAAAATTGAGAACATCGCCATAACCTTCACATATGAGGAGGCAAGGAAGTTGCTTCATCTACATAACGATGCCATAGTTATGTCTTTGCAAGTGGCAAATAGCTTAGTCCACCGGAGTTTGATCGACAATGGGAGTTCAGCGGATATACTATTCAAGGATGCTTTAACCAAGATCAACCTAGGTGGAGCAAAGTTAACACTCGTGAACACCCCACTCCAAGGCTTTACTGGAGCATGCATTCATACTGAATGAATGATAACACTCCTAGTTACCATGTGAGAAGGGGACACAAAGGTGACAAGAATGGTAAATTTTTTGGTTGTGGACCAACCATCTACTTACAATGTTATCATAGGGCGACCGACTTTGAATGCAATGAGAGCGATAACTTCAACATATCATCTAATGATGAAGTTTCCAACAAAGAATGGCGTTGGAGTGGTGATCAGGAGCCAACAAGATGCACGAATCTGCTACATGAAAGTAACCAACGGGATTTTTGGGGTCGGAACCAAGCGAATTCTTGGGCTCAGACACGAACGTTTTCTTAGGAAAGTCAATCTTCTTCCGCTTATTTTTGGCGTTGCCACCTTCATGAGCTTTGGCGATATCTCTAGTCTTGTCGAGTTTGAACTTCAAGGTTGTGCTTTTGACTTTTTGGCGTATATCTTCAATGCTGGTCCCGGGGATATACAGAGAATCACTAGAAGAAGAAGAGTTAGAAGAATTTCTATCATTTGAAGCCCGAAAAACTCGGTTAACACGAAGTTTGAAGCGTTTGAGGGGCTGCCTGGCATTCGTTAAAGCAACATTAGAGCCGTCTGTCTTTGTCGCCGCTAAACCGTTAGCGACATCATCATGGTGTTGGTTATTTTTTTCTTCCATTCATTGGAGTTTATGATAAAAATCACACAAAGACGCTTTTCCTTTGTTCTTTTTCTACAACACTTTTCTTTCTTCTTCTGTGCCTTATGTCAACTATGGTAGAAACATATACAAGAGGATTGTGTTAGCATGGGAGGCCTTACTCAAAGGAATTAGAAGATCACGTAATGGGCAAAGGTTGAAAAAAAAGGCAACATAATTAGTGGATCCATTTACATTGCGCCATCTTTGGAGGAAAAGGGAAGTGTACGAAATTTTCCATGCAGAAAGAAGAGGAAAGCAAAACGTTTTGGAAGCAAAAGAAAGTCATCACTAATTGAAAAGGTGGCAAGTTTTGTTTTTCATATATATTGAAATTCAGCAAAGCTACCTTTAGTTTTTTCTTTCCATTAGCGTTGGAAGCAATTAAAGTAAATGGGAAATGCAAATCTAAGCACGTTGTGGAAACTAGCAGATTCCACTTCTGCTTCTAAAAAAAGGAAGCTTACCAATTATGAAGAAGATGCTGAAGATTGGAGCAGATTGGGAAAAATTCTTTTGGAAAATTATGCTGTGTAAGCTTAAGGTATTCCAATTTATAAGGAAGCTAGCAAATTTAATTACTTTTGTAAATAAAGAAGAATGATTTTTCAGGGAGTGATTGGGTGATTTGTGTTTAAGATCTTTGAGATATGGGTTATTTTAGAAAAGGAAAGAAATTTTAGAAAATCTTCGTTAAATCTTCGACATTCATGGTATGTTGGAAGGGGGAAAGGAAGTTCGGTAAAAAAAAAAAAAAGGGAAAATTTATGGGCAAGTTTTAGTCCCCTTCGCTTGGCGTGCGACACTCGTGGACTGGGGGGCTGATGTTGGGCGGCATTTCCGGAATCATTAAATGTGCAATAAATTCAAAGGCTCGTCGGAGCCCAAGCTCTCCCAAGCCCAAGCAATCCCGAGCCCAAGCTCTCCCAAGCCCAAGCTCTCCCGAGCCCCTAAGTTCTCCGGAGCCCAAAGGCACGTCGGAGCCCAAGCTCTCCCGAGCCCAAGTTCTCCGGAGCCCAAATTTGTCAGAGCCCAAGCTCTCCTGAGCCCAAGCTTGCCGGAGCCGAAAGTTCAAAGGTCGCGTGATGTTATCAAGTGAAGTAATTGACGCTAATTGAAGACATTGAATGGTTGAAAGTTAATTCTCATTGATTATTTATCAGTTTTTACTCACAAAAAGGTGAAGAGCCTTATTGTAATTAAGAGAGAATAAACTCTCGAATTAATGGGAGAATTAACCTTCCTCAATCCTAATGTACTATAAATTCTCTCAATTTGAGAGGAAAAGACGGACACTTATTTCTGGCTACAATTGTCTTGTGATTGTCTTCATTTTGTTTTTGTTATTCCTTCAGAGGTTATTTGTGTTCTTCGAGTGTTCTTCCAATTTCCTTAGATAATTTACTTATTCAATCCGAATTATTAGTCTAGGGACGTTGGATAAGTGTTGGACGAAATTTTGCTTCAACACTTTTTATTCCCTTTTTCCTCTAAACGGCGTCTTCCCTATTTTATGCTCCATTTTGATCCACCATTTTCTTTTTTCTTTTGAACACAAGCTTTTCACGTTCGTTCCATTTCTTGCACCCAAAAAAGGTGAGAATGAGAGGGAAGGGTTTTGGAGAGGATGTAGATGGTTGATTTCTTCTCCTTTCTAGATTCTGTTAATTCATGATATGAAGAAGAATAGTAACAACAATGCAGAAAGTTGAACAAATTTCAAACCCCATTAAGATCAAACAACTAAGCTCTTAAGGAAAACCTCAATAATGTTAATGCAATAGTTGACTTTGGGTGTTTGCTGATTGTGTAGTTAGTGTAATGATTGACTTTGGATGTTTCCCTTTCTAGTATTCTGTAATCTATATATAAAGGCTCTAAGCATTCTTGTAATACACACACAAAAAATATAGAAATATAATTCTTTCTTCTTTTTTATGTGGATGACATGATTATTACATGAGATGATGCAGATGGTATTCGACATCTCAAGTCTTTTTTTCATTCTTATTTTTACATGAAAGATCTTGGTATGTTAAGTTACTTTTTAGGCCTTGAAGTCACTTCAGATTAAATAGGCCTACATTTATCACAAACAAAGTATGCTTCTGATCTTATTGCTAGAGCAGAACTGACATATAACAAGATTGCTCCTTCACCTCTCGAGCAGAATGTTCGGCTTTCTCCTTCTAATGGCACTCTCCTCACAAATCCAACCTTGTATCGAACTTTGGTTGGTAGTCTTGTTTACCTAACTGTTACCCGTCTTGATATTGCATCTGTTGTTCATTTGGCCAGTCAGTTCCTTTCTGCTCCTCGATTGACTCATTTTGCTGTCGTTCTTTGTATCCTGAGATATGTAAAAGGTACCGTGTTTCATGGATTGCATTTCTCATCTAGCTCTTCTTTGGATTTAGAATGTTATTGTGACGCAGATTGAGCAGGAGATCTTACAGATCGTCGATCTACCATTGACTACTGTTTCTTTCTTGGTTAGTCACTTATTTCTTGGTGAAGTAAAAAAGCAAATTGTTGTCTCCCGCTCAAGCACTGAGGCTGAATATCGAGCTCTTGTAGATGCAACATCCGAACTACTATGGTTACGATGGCTCCTTAATGACATGGGTGTTTCTCATTGTTCAAGCACTCTCATTCATTGCGACAATTAGAGTGCTATTTAGATAGCTCATAATGATGTCTTTCACGAGTGCACTAAACATATTAAGATCGGCTGTCACTTCGTTCGTCATCATTTGCCCAATAAAACTCTTCAACTTTTCCTGTTGCCACTATATCCCAGAAGGCTGACATTTTCACCAAGTCAAATCCACCTGGTCAATTTCTTGCTCAAGTTTCCAAACTCAAGTTGGCTTCTACAATACCGTCTTGAGTTTGAGGGGGGTGTTAATGCAATAGTTGACTTTGGGTGTTTCTTGATTGTGTAGTTAATGTAATGGTTGACTTTGAATGTTTCCTTTTCTAGTATTCTGTAATCTCTATATAAAGGCTCTAAACATACTTGTAATACACACACAAAACATACAGAAATACACTTCTTTCTTCTTCTTTATCAAATAAGAACCTCACATAATTCAACAAATTCATAAATCGCTACCTTTGATCATGGGTTCTCTCTTCTGATCTTAACAGAACCGATTATAATTATCTGGTAAACGAAAAAAATTAATACAAGACCTGGTAATTATTTACCTGTTAATTAATAGAAACCTTCAAATTTGAATTTCGATCAGACCCAGAAAAGATAGGAAGAAATCAACCATTCCTTAGACGAAAAACCCGTTTTCTCTTTCAAAACACCCAACGGCTTGTGCCCATCTTTTTCTCTTTTTCTTCTGGTTTGTTTCTCTAGGACAAGACATAAATGTCATGTTTGAAATTGTTCTTGTTTTTGTTTTTTACGTTTTTCGAGAAAAAAAAATGAAAATAATTTTAAAATGGCGTTTGGCATAATTAAAGACAAAAAACAGAAATAAAAATAATTTTTTAGTTTAGTGTAAAATGAGAGAAATGAAAAACGACTAAAAGTCATTTTTTATTTTTTGTTTTCGTTTTCTCCTCTCTTGAGCAAAGAGAGACATTAATGAGTTTTTTAACTTGAAAATAATCTCTTGATAAAACTACCAAACGCATTTTCAAAAATAATTTCTGTCTGAGATTGAAAACGTTTTCATTTCCATTTTCATACAAAAAGCAAAATCATTTTGAAACGAGTTCCAAACGCGCCCAAAACTTTCCTCTTCACGTTTTAAAATTAGTAATAACACCTCCCACTAACGCTGTCAATTTAATGTTTTAAATCCTACCGAGAGTCTTTCAGATCAACCGAATCAACACCGTTGGTCTTTTAGTTATGGATAATGCAAACAATACATAGAACAAACACTAGGGGCCCATTTAGTTGCCCGTTGCAGTTTAGAAGTTATATTCAAATTATAATTTTAATTTTGACATTTTAAATTCTAATTTTTTTTGAGAAAAAAATAATATAGCATAATCAATAATTTTAATTTGTGTATATGAAATAAACATGCCTTGTAATTCTGATTTATTAGTAGGAATATTATGAGGATACTATTAGTGAAAATTTTTTGAATTTAAATTCTTTATAAAAAAAAAAACACTGTAACAGAATTAAAATTATGAATTTAATCAGGAATGAGCCCTTAAGAATGGAACAGATTAAAGATTAGAAAGAAAATAATTAATCTTATACTTTAGATTTCAAAAATAACGAAATATAGGTAAGTTTTTATTGACTTTGATTATCCATATATGTAAGTCTTTAAAAGGCATTGATTACATCGATCATCCATATAATAAATGCTTTTTAAAATTTAGAGATTATTTATTGGAATTAATTTCTACTTTTTGTATTATTTTAGTTTTTAAAATTTATATGTTTTTAATTTTAACCACTTCATTTTCATAAATCTTATTAAATATTTAGCACTT
Organism: Morus notabilis; assembly: GCF_000414095.1. NCBI lineage: Eukaryota > Viridiplantae > Streptophyta > Magnoliopsida > Rosales > Moraceae > Morus > Morus notabilis. The sequence goes on from NW_010362372.1 coordinate 331,786, forward strand.
ATATAAGAATAATCAAAATTGTAATAAAATAAAATTTTAGAAACCAATCCTGAGACGAAATTTTAAAGAGTATTTGTGAAATTAATCCTAATAAACAAATTTTAAAAGTAAATAAAGGAAAAAAAAAAAGAAAGAGACTAAAAAAACAAAAATAATAAATAAAAAAAAAAGATTGAAGTGGTGACACTGGCTATAATGTGTGTATGTTTCTGATCGCTTGTGTTTGAAGATGAATGGCGGCAGAATTCACATCAAAAATGCCATTAAACAAATCAAAAACCTGGGGACCTATTTATAACCACCACGAGAAATGGAAAATGTGTGGAAATCTTGGTCCTACTTCCCCAAAGCTACCTCCTAATTAAATAAATTCATTTATTAAATCCATTAGCAAATAAATAAATAAAACAATAAATAAATACTCTTTAAAACCTGGAAATGGTGAATGGTGATTGGTCCCTCGTCTTCAATCCCAGTCCATTGTTTAGCAATCAATCGCGGACAATGATTGTTGCCGGCGAGCTGTTCAACAAAAAGCCTGAGACAAAAAAAGGACATCATTTTTGCCATTCTAATCATATCATTACCCTTGTCTCCACGCCCAGTCCTCGGCCGGCTAAAGCCCCGACGATCCTTACACACGACAAACGACACGCCCTCCTTTTTTTTGGTCGTTTCCCATGTCTGTTTCCTTTACCTTTTACATTGCTTGCTTTAAAAACAACTAACGCTTTTCTTTTCTCTTTTTTACTTTGGCGATTTTGCCGTCGTGATCTGTGTTCCCTTTTGGAAAACAATTTCAAATGTGATTTTTTTTTTGAAGAGGCAAAAAAAAAAAAGAAAAAAAAAAAGTGTTTTTGGGAAGTCGTAGCTGTAAAGGCCCACTCTTTGGGCAAACGACCCTCACTTGACTCTGTGGACTAGGATACCTACTACCTCTCTTGGCATCTTTTATAACCTTTTTTGGTTTTTTTTTTTTTCTTTCTTTACTTTGTCTAAAATAAAAAAGGAATAATTTTGGGTGTCCAACCTCCACCACCTAGATGAAGAACTCTTGGTAGAGAGAGAGAGAGAGAAAGAGATAGAAGAAAGGAGAGAGAGAGAGATCTTTGTTTGGCTTGCTCAGCCATGGCTCCAGCTGGGAAGGATTCTGGGTTTCACCGAGAAGGAAATGAATGGTACTTTCTCTAATCAAAAACTTCTTTGCACATCATAACTTAACAACCCATTTCTGTTTTTCCCTTTTACAAAAAAAAAAAAAAAATTGGGTTGATTTTTTAAACTGAGTTATGGGGTTCTAGAATACTTTAAACCCCAGAAGATTTTGATAAAATCCAGTTGTTTGCTTCTTTTCTTAACTTTAGTAGCATAATTTTCATTCAACAGCTACAATTGAGTCAAATTGACCCTTGTTCTCTCACTAACTAGGCTGACCATATTCCTTATGTCATAAGGAGAAGAAACTAGAAAGTGATGATAATATTGATCGATTTACATGAGTTTTGGGGATAATTCATACTTTTTGATTGGTTTGCAAGGTTCTACAAAGCGGGATTGCCTAGCGATATAATTGTCTCGGTGGATGGCGTAAATTTCCATCTTCACAAGGTATGGCAACTGCCATTTTACCTTCGTAAATAGTATATTTTAGAACAAATAAACTCACTTATGTTATGTTTCTTTTCCATGTAATTATGCTATGATTAATCTGTAACTTTTTTTTTCTCCTGATGATTAATCTATAACTTTAAATATGTTCGTATGGGAAGCTTGTCTTTTGTCAATTTAGAAGGTAAAGTTTATGCAACCCAGTAACATTACTTGAGGTTGAAGTTTAATGGTACAAGTAAGATATGTCGTCATATATGTGTGTGTGTGTGTGTGTGTGTGTGTGTGTATGTATGTATATATATGTATATTCTTTGATGATGAGCTGTCCTTGATCACTTGTTATTTACTTGTCATTACTTGGGTAGATGAGGGCACTTAGCGGTCTTTAAGCCTCTTTAGCTACTTCTTTGGTCCGTGTTTCTATCAGAATTGATTTGGTTGTTGGCCCTATGTTGAGGTGTTATTAGTGTTACTCCGTTCACCATATAAAAAAAAAAAAAAAAATTTCAGTGGTTCTTTTTCTTTTTTCCCCCTTTCCGGTAGTTTGATGCTCTTTAGACCTTTTAGATTTTAGCATTTAGCTTTTCTTTTTCGAATGTGTTTGTTTTGTCTTTTTATTATAGAACTACTTTTAGCTAGCAATGATGATTTCATTCGTTTTGGTTGACTGGATCAGTGATAGTATATTATGAGCTTGCCCAACATAATTATACAAATTTTTCAATACAGAACTTTCCTCCTCTTAATGCAAGAGTGATGAAAATATTGATGAAATTATCTATTAGAATTATGCAATAACGATGAGAATTTAAGGCTATTGACCTGCCTATGTATGTACTCTCCAGTTTCCTCTCATGGCAAAATGTGGAAAGATGGCACGGATATACGAGGAATCCCAAAGTACCCATGTAAAGATTCTCACTACAGTTCTGGAAGAGTTCCCTGGTGGTCCTGACACTTTCTTGATTGTGGCTAAATTCTGCTACAGTGTCAAGATAGAATTGACTCCGAGAAACACAACAATGGTTTATTGTGCAGCAGACTACCTTGAAATGACAGAAGAGTATGGTGAAGGCAACTTACTCTCTAAGGCCGAGAGTTTCTTCTATAAAAGCATACTGCGCAATTGGAAAGATTGCATCTTGGCTCTCCAAAGCTCTGAGCCTGTGATGCACGGAGCAGAAAAGCTCCAGATCATAAGCAGAAGTTTAAATGCTCTCTCCGTGATGGTTTGTACCGATCCTAGTTTGTTTGGGTGGCCCATGATGATGTACGGTAGTTTACAAAGCCCCGGTGGAAGCATCCTATGGAATGGAATAAACACCGGTGCAAGAATTCAGAGTTCAGAATCAGACTGGTGGTTTGACGACATCTCATATCTCAGCATTGTATTGTTCGAGAGACTTATCAAGACGATGGAAGTAAGGGGTCTAAGACCTGAAAACCTAGTAGGTGCTATAATGTACTATGCCAGAAAGTACCTTCCTGGTCTGGGCCGATGGCACAGCGGACAAAGTAGCATACCTAGAACAGTTGCGAGTTTTAGTTTGAAACCCGTTGCTCCTGATCAAAGGGTTGTGTTGGAAAGCATTGAAAAGCTCCTTCCCCAGAAAAAGGGGAAATCCTTCTGTCGTTTTTTACTAGGACTGCTTCGTGTCGCATTGATACTGGGAGTTGATCAAACATGCAAGGATTCTTTAGAGCAGAGAATAGGGGTGCAACTGGAATTGGCAACCCTTGATAGTGTGCTGATTCCTTCGTATTCAGACGCTGACACATTGTATAATACGGACTGCGTTCAAAGGATCATCCATCATTTTATGTCGACGGAATCAAGGATTGAGTCGTTTTCTCCGACATCATTGGACATGGAAACATCACCATCATCTGGGCCAATAAGAAAAGTTGCTAAGCTTATAGATAGCTACATTGCGGAGGTTGCTTCCGATGTGAATTTAAAGCCCACAAAGATCCGCTCTTTGGCAGAGGCCATCCCAGGGTCTGCAAGATCTTTGCATGACGGGCTGTACCGAGCACTGGATATATACTTCAAGGTTTGATTCTAGACCGAATAATGAAACAAAGGATGTGTTGCCAACATCAGAAAAATGTTTGGAATTTGAATAAAAAGCTAACAGCATTGTCGCATTGTTGCAGGCACACCCTTGGCTCCCAGAGAAAGAGAAGGAAGAACTTTGCAACATTATTGACTTCCAGAAACTCTCTATTGATGCGTGCGCCCACGCATCCCAAAACGAAAGATTACCGCTTAGAATCGTTCTTCAAGTCCTGTTCTTTGAGCAGATGCATTTGAGGACGGCTCTAGCTGGTTGCCTTCATGTCCTGGACGCTGAAAGTGCCCCTGCAGCTCCAGCGACTGTTCCTGTTGAAATGGCTGGCCAGATTGTGCAGAGAGACGGGTGGGTGACTGTGGTGAGGGAGAACCAGGTTTTAAAGGTGGACATGGAAAGGATGAGGTCTAGAGTTGGTGAGCTTGAGGAAGAATTCAGTAAAATTAAGCAGGAGATGAAAAAGGTGAGCAAATCACATAGCTCCCTCAGTTCTCCTCGCCTGGTTGCTCGAAAAATCGGGTGTAAGCTTCTTCCACGACCGTCTGATGCTCAACGAGAGACTCTTGAAATTACCGAGCCTACTCCTAGAGCATCATCAGTTGAGAAGGCGCGCTCTTCCAATCATTCTAGACACCGGAAAAGTTTCTCATTGTTTTAAGTGCTGCTATAAGAGGACTGTCTTCTGCCATGATGACTAAAGACTCTGTTTGGTCCTCAGAAAGTTTGGAAAGAGGGAAGGACCGTTTTTATGGTTAAATTCTTTTTTTGGTATATTGGAAATTTTGCGCAATTTCTTTCTATTCCTTCCCTTCGGATTTTCTGCGAACCAAACAGAGAGTAAAAGATGGCACCGCCCAAAGAGGCTATTTGCGACGAAATTGTTTTCATTTGTCTAATGGGGAATGGCAGCTTCTTCGCCTTTGAGGCTTTGAGCCTGGCATTGATGATGAGCCCAAGATTGAACTCAAAAGTGTATACAAGTAAATATACCTTGTTTTACATATATAGGAAAGAGAATTCGTTGAATGTTTTTCAGTTTTGGCGTTTGTTTTCTTCACTTGGCCTTTATACATGTACATCTTTGTGAAACATGTTTGTAAAAATTTATCAAATAGTGGGAACATATAAAGATTCTTGTTACCATTATCATATGTCTAAGCTTTTTAATTTTAGTTGCTTTCCCTTTGGTCAATTGACTTCCCATAGCAAACTCCATACTAAGATTTTGAAGAAGTCGCATTCAACGGAATGAGTATCTGAATAAAGAAAATTATTCCTGTAGAAAGTTCATCCTCTGTGTAAATGAGATCGTTATATTGAGTATTTCATTCACAATCTTGATTTTTATCTGCTTGTTTATTTTATATACAGGATGAGTTCTTAATGGATAACATTTCCATCGGTGGTTACCCATCAGATATAGAAATTTGAGAACGGTCATAAATTTTTTTAGTCAATTATTCAAGTTATATAACCGTTAAATCAATTTCTCATAGTTAAAACAATAATATCCATTGATGAGTTTAAAACCATACCTCTATATATATATATATATATACATATACATGATATATATATATATTGATTGATTATTAAACCATGACAAAATTTGTGATAGTAAGCCATACTATCCCTAAATAAGTTTGGTTATTATTTTTCTTTTTCTTAATCATGGCCAGCCCAATGGAATAATATATGATGCTTTTGGAGTGGTCCCAAATACTAATAATGGCATTGATATTTCCTCCTCAAGTTCCATGCACATTCCATCATTTGTTTATTGTGTATAGCTGGCTTTCAAATCTTGAATGTTTTGGTATTGATTTCATTGTCGGTCTAAGTACCAGTCTCAATGATGATATTAAGGAGAATGTCTAGTTCACAATTGGGAACACATTCATGCAAACCTACTCAGGAAAAAAAAAAATCCACAGAAATATGATGTCGATGTGGGCGTTAGTTTTAAGGTACAAAACTTCAATTCACCCAAAAAAAAAAAGTACAAAACTACAGTTCAAGGAGACATTTGGTAGCGAGCCATGAATCATAATTATTTTTTATGAGAGAAAACACTCTAACGAACCATGAACTATGATTCGAATCAATGTACGAATCTCTTTACTAAACACACCCTTAACTTTTAAAAAAAAAAAAAAAAAAACACCATTTAAGGCTATGTACCAACCAATCATCACTGGAGCTCTCAGAGGTAGGTAATTAATTACATTGATTTTAGCTCGACTTAAATTGAGATTAATTATCTTAAAAGTATTCTAAAAAAGCAAAATCTTTGAGCATGAGTGTGATCGTGAAAGGGCCAAAAACAAAATCCTTTGGAAAAAAAAAAAAAAAAAAAAAAAAAAAAAAACTTTAGAGAACACAAAAAAAAAAAAAAAACCTTCTGCATCAACCTTTTTTAAACTAGTCCTCGATGTTTAGTAGAGGGATTTGTTCCCTGATTCGAATCATAATTCATGATTCGCTACAGTATTTTTTTTCACAAAAAATTCACGTAAATAAAAAATAGTTCGAATCACATGGTTTGAATCCTTCAACCAAACGTATATCTACCCTTTATTGAAAAAAGAAAAAATAAAAATTTCACTTTTAATCTATGAACTTCAAAATATTACAAATTGACTCTAAACTACGCTCATAGTCTCATGTTTAGCCATTTAATCACAAAAGCTGTTAAAAGTTCAACAGAATCAGCCCTGTGACCGCTTATTAATTGTTAATGAAGGGCATTTATAAATCTTGCCTCTAACTTTAATTGAAATGAAATTGACCCTCACATTCTTTATTAATGAACAAGCTTGTGTAAAGAGAGACCATGCCCTTTTCTCTCTCTTCTTTTGTTTTTTAATTTTTAAAGTTCCGTTCATTTCACCGATTCAAATTTAGAATTCGAGTTTTACTACAGTAAAAAACTCTCAGAAATAGTCACATTTAACTTTTTTATTACAGTATAAAACTCTCACATAAAGTCACATCTCAACTCAAATTAAAAACTCGAATCAACGAACTAAACGGACCCTAAATTTATTTAAGCGAGATTTGTTTTAAATACCCTTCATGTGAATGTCTTACAGTTGATTCTGTTGAGGTTTTAATGTTTTATGTGATTGAAGGGCCAAGCATAAGACAATAAGCATAGTTTAGGATATAGTTTTGTAACATCTTAAAGTTCATGGGCAAAAATTGAACAAGAAACATATTTTGGGAGCAAAAGTAAAGTTAACCCTTGAAAAAAACAAACAAACAAAAGCAATTCAATCGTTGTTTTTTTGGAAAATCGAATAATACGTTCTCACTAGAGGGACATAAAAATAAAAAATAATAGCCACGTAATTTTGGTGAGGGACATAAAGAAGAAAAAAAAAGGTATATCTGATTGTTTCTTGAGAAAAGGGACATAAATAAAAATTATAAGATTTTTGTTTTCACTTATTTGATTATATATCAACCTAAGAAGCACATTATTCTAAGCAAATACAAGTATAAAACTGAGCTCTTATTTAATTCGTTTGGTTTGAATTGTGTTGATTTAAACTTTTTTTATTTAAATAAAAATAATCTGAACAATGTGATTTAAATATTAGTCTGATATTAGCATTTGATTGTGCATTTAAAGCTTTAATTCGAATAGAGAATATAATCTAAATTAGTATTTAGATGAGTCTTAAAAATGATGTAAATTTGAACAAAATTGGCATTTGAATTGGAAGCAATTTTAATTGTGATATTGTTTGTAATTGAGTAAAAAATTAATGTATATGGCTTTAAAATTAAAAAAAAATGATAATGCGTTAGAAATAAACAACCCGCATAAATTTTTTTGAAAAATATATAATTAACGTATATCATTTTGGATAATACAATTTTTGTTGAGCGTTTTGTGTGGGCATTTAAAAAAAAAAATTATGATGCATAGGAACGAATACAACAACTAAAAACAATATAATCTAATAAAAAGTTAACGCCAATTACCTACAGAAGAAGTCCAAAATTTTTGTGCGCGTTTTCTAATTGTGTAGCTTTTCTTTTCTTTCTTTTTTTTTATTTTTTTATTTTTTAAAGTTAGTTGTTAAGAATGCCAAACATGTATGGAAAATTAATATTATAACAGAGAAAAAAAGGGAATCTCTAGATATAGAACAAGCAAAAATCTGAAAAGTATAATTGTTTAACTGTAAAAAAAAGAGGTTGGAAATGATGAATTGAGGGGAGGTTAAATTCAGACTTCAACTGTTTCAATTTAATTTGAATGGACCATTAAAGTGTAATTAGTGTCATTTTTAAACACTAATTATAAATGTGATTAAGATTGAATTGGATTAAAATGGACTGAATTGCCCAACCGAACACGAGCTAAGAGTGTTTAGTTGGAGAGAGAATGGTAGAACAAGAAAGATTAGTGAGATAGGCAATCTATTATGAGAGGGGGTGAGCCTTTCATTAATTGAATGATTCATGCATTCCATCAATTAAATTTTTAAAAATAGTGTTTTATCCTTCAAACAAATTAGTATGAAATAGTAAAAAGGATAAATTTAATTAAATAAATAATATTTCATTTATATTTTCAACTCTTCCTTTTTTTTTTTTTTCCAATGACAAGACTAAAGATCATTATAATCCTCTCCGACTTTTAAATTTTTAATCCTCCAATTCTTTTTATCCGTCCGAGTGAAGTTAATTTTTAGAAAAACAAAAAAAAAATATAAATGTTTTATCCTCCAAACCAAATATATGAAATAGTAAAAAGGTAAATTCAATTAAATAAATAATTTTTCGTTTATTTTTTCAACTCTTCCTTCTTTTTACTAAACAAGATTAAAGATCATCATAATTCTCTCCGACTTCCAGATTTCCAATCCTCCAATTCTCTTTGTCCGTCCGACCGAAGTTAATTTTTAGAAAAGCAAAAAAAAAAAAAAGTGTATATTTGTTTTCTAATAAGTGGACTTTTTTTTTAAAATGTAAACATTAAATTAATTACGGAAGTTCATTTTCACAAGCGTCGCTTTGGCCGAGTGGTTAAGGCGTGTGCCTGCTAAGTACATGGGGTTTCCCCGCGAGAGTTCGAATCTCTCAGGCGACGAATTTTTGGCCCCCACTTTTTAATCACAATAACATCTCTCAAGTCTCAACCAATAGAATATTGACGCTTCGCCGATTATCATAGTCCACGCCGCACCAAATTTCCACTTACTTCGGGCTTCTTCTTCTTCCTTTTTTTTTTTTTTTTTACTTCGGTTAACACTTCACTGTACACTCATCAGTCATCACTTCAGACATTTCAGTCTTCACGACATTTTTCCTCTGTCCCAACAAAACAAAAACAAACGACACAACAACCAGCAACACCTGACTCTGCCGCAGCTCTCCCTAACGAGATGTCGTTTTGCTCGACCCGCCTCACTCCGTCGCCGTCCAACCTCCATCGCTCATACGTTTCTACGGGGCAGTGCGGTGGTCGCCTCCACCACCAGAGCGTCGCCTTCGACGTTAGGGTTTTCGAGTGTCCCGGGAGGTGGAACTCTACAAAGCTGACGCTAGCTTTTCGCCAGTTTTCGACGATCGAAAATCTCTCGTTTGGTCCGAAGTGCGTGGGATCGGGATCCATTTCCAAGACGATCGTCGAGGAATCCGGAGACTCCGAACCGAGAATCGTTTACGGCGACGGCGATGACGGAGGGAGTGGTGGCGGCGATTCTTTTGGCGGAGGAGGTGGTGGAAATGGCGGCGATGACGAAGAGAAAGAGGAGTTTGGGCCGATTTTGAAGTTTGAGGAGGTGATGAAGGAGGCGGAAGGTCGGGGAGTGAGTCTTCCTTCCGACATGGTCGAGGCGGCGAAGACGACGGGAATTCGGAAAGCTTTCCTCTTTCGCTACTTGGATTTGCAGGTGAAATTTTTTCGATTCTGTTTTTCTAGGGTTTAATCTCGTACTATCTGTAGCTTTTTTTTTTTTTTTTTGGTGAGAAAAATTAGCTAAGCTTCATGTCGAAATCGAATGTGAACTTCAAAAGATTGTTTGGTTAAGTTTGGTTTTACTGCTGTGGATATCTAATGAATTTTAGAAAAGCAATAGTTGAAAGATTATTTTAGTCATTTCCTTATATTATGAAAGTTAATTCTGGCTCCAAACTCCAAAGGATATGCTTCTTTTGAGGAATAAAGGGAAATATTACCTTTCCATAATTTATTTATTTAGATTTTTGATTCTGTTTGATTGTTATAATTTAGGAAGTGGACAGAGTTTGAACTTCTGTTAACTCGGCGAAGTGATGAAAGTTAGCGTTTGTAAACTTTCAGACCCGTTTGGTTTGTGTACTTGAACCTATGATTCTGATTTTATTATAGTGTTTTTCATTTTACAAAGAATATTAGTTCAAATATTTTTTTTCTGACAAAATTCCCGCCAATGAATCAGAATCAAGAATCACCGACTTAAACGCGTGAACCAAACAGACGCCAGTTTTTAACACAGGATGTAGTTTTTTTTAAAGTGCTTTAATTGCTTTTCACAGGGATCAATTTGGCCATTGGGGTTTCTCATGAAGCACTGTTCAATGCTACGGGATCGAATGCTGGCTGATCCTTCGTTTCTGTTTAAAGTTGGGACAGAGGTTTGTTATGGGTAATTTTTATTTGGATCTGCAGGAAATTTTATATTTTTTTTAGTGTTCTTTAGGTTATTAGAGAGTGCAGGCGAGAATCTGAACAGAAATTTACCCTTTTTTGTAGCTTGTTTAGGTTGTCGGTTTTTCTTGCACTTTTTAGAAAGTTTCTAGATTGCGGGGTTTTCAGTTTCTTGAATCCTGAAGAAGCTCTCATTGATTTCATTCGGTGTAGGTAGTCATAGATTCTTGTTGTGCAACATTTGCAGAAGTCCAGAAAAGGGGAAAGGATTTCTGGGCAGAATTTGAGTTGTATGCTGCTGATCTTTTAGTTGGTGTGGTGGTTGATATTGCTTTGGTGGGTATGTTAGCGCCCTATGCTCGAATAGGGAAGCCATCCGTCTCAAAAGGTTTATTTGGAAATATAAGACATGCTTGCGCAGCACTGCCTAGCAGGTAAGCATCTTATGGTACAATATCAGGATGAGTAAGATGCTGAATCTATCTAAAAATTTTGATTAGCATTATCCAACTTGCTTTTCCCTATTTTTTGTTTCTCTCAGTTGTCTCTTCTTCTTTTATCTGGTAATTATAGTTATTCATCAAAAAAATTCATTACAGCTGTCAATAATTAAAACGCTTGTCTTCAATAGTATTACTAAGCCTAAAAAAAGTTAAGACCAAACATCTTGTGAATTGTCCATGCCTCTTCCAAGTTGTGTTCCCGGATTCTTTACACTTATTGGAGCTCACTTATATTGTGCTTTAGTTTTATCTTATTTGATAGAGATTGCTAAGACAGTAGTTTTCTTCATTCTTCTTTGTTTTTATCTCTTTTTATCCCTTCTATGTCATTATCTTTAGGTTGCCTTTCGGGAAAAATAGATGATGCAATCATTAGACTAATAGGGAGGGGGGAAAAGATGCAATCAGGGTAGTCATAACTGTATTCTATGGCTTTTATAGACGACCTTAGGCTAACACTTTCAATGAATCGCATTTCTGTACATAATTTGCTTAAGTTGTACCATTCCCTCTTATGTAGTGTCTTCGAAGCTGAAAGGCCAGGATGTAAATTTACAGTGAGTCAACGAATCGCTACATACTTCTATAAGGTACGAATCGTTACATATTTCTATAAGGTACAATATTGTCAATAAGAGCCACTGATAAAAAAAATTAAAAAAAAAAGAGTTGTGGATGATTAATCTTGAATAGAATATTGGTGGGTACAATATCAAATAGAGTTTTTACTTGATGATACTTTCTCTGAAAAGCCAGTTTTCATACTTTACTTTTTGTACCTTGCATTGTCTCCAAGGCTCAAATTCTGCATCTACTAATGCCATGTTGCTCATAGTTCAATTTATTGGCACCTTTTGGATCCAGGGAGTGTTGTATGGATCGGTTGGGTTTGGATGTGGTCTTATTGGCCAAGGCATTGCAAATATGATCATGAATGCTAAACGGTATGGTTTGATTACATGTTCTTACTGTTGGCTTGCATATATATCCTTCTCTGAACATAGTTGTCATGTGGACTTAGTACTCATTTAGATGCTATAACTTGTGTTGTTGATGGAAGTTTTCGTGAATTATCAGGAGCGTAAAGAAATCGGAAGAAGATATACCTGTGCCACCTCTCTTTGGAAGTGCTGCTCTTTGGGGTATGTTTGCATTTTTCATCCAGATTTAAATTTCTTGCCATTACACACGTTCGAAACTATTTTCTGTGCTCTGCGTTTTCTTCTGGTGACTCTTCATAGAAAAAGTCTTGATTCCTTAATTTATCCGCCCATTCATACATCAACTTTAGTGGCATACCAAGGGAAAAGGCAGTCCTTTCCTTCTAGGGATGCACCTCTGTCATAGTATACCTCTCTTCCTCTTCAGAAAAACAGAGAGCAATACATGACGAAAAACCTTTCCTTGTGATTCATCACTTATCGGTTTTCCCTTTAATCAGGTGTTTTTCTGGCCGTGTCTTCAAACACTCGTTATCAAATCGTTAATGGACTTGAACGGCTGGTTGAAGCATCGCCTTTGGCGAAACAGGTCCCACCTGCTGCAATGGCATTCACAGTTGGTGTGCGATTCGCCAACAATATATATGGTGGCATGCAGTTTGTAGATTGGGCTAAATGGAGTGGAGTGCAATAGATACAAATAACATGTTTCTTTTCTTAAATATCAAATGAGCTATAGATTTTTCATTTTTGTTTTTTCCTTTCATGAGTAATTTTCTTTAGATTAGGTTTTGAATTTCAGTCATATAGTTGTCCTTTATTTGTTGTACCTTTTTATGCCATAATGGCATGCACTACATTTTTGCAGGTCTCAGTCTCAAACAATTATCTTTTAAAAAAAAAAAAAAACTTAAAAACAAAAAAGCTAGATATCTCTTTACCTGCTTGTTTTAAGCCATTCTTTGTTGCCCATCACTTCTTTTGGCACAATGGGCTTACTTGGTGATGCCCACTATAAGAAAAAATGAATAGTCAAGTCCCAAGACCACATTTGCATCCACAATCTTTATTTTTTATTTTTTATTTTTCCCCTCTCTTCTTCACTTGGCCTAAAGCATTTAAAATAAAATTGACTCATGGTCGTAAGTGTAGCCATGTCAAGTTCTATGTCTGTTCATTAGGAAAAGAGAAGATACTCTCTAAAAAGTAAAACCTATATAGACATGCCTTAAGTCTGCTTTGCATCTTCTGATTCCTGTCGAGTTAAGGATCCGTTTAGTTTGTTGATTTGAGTTTTTAATTTGAATTGAAATGTGACTTTATGTGATAGTCTTTTACTATAACAAAAAAGTTAGATGTGACTATTTTTTAGAGTTTTTTACTGTAGTAAAACTTAAATTTTAAACTCGAATTAGTGAAATGAACTGAGCTTTATTTTTATGATGTAAATTTTAGGATTACGTGGAAAATATACGTTTGATTTTTCATCTCATGGCATTAGATGAAAAAACGTCCGTACTCTCTTATTCATAAAAGAAATCAAAATTAAATTGATATTTTGCAATTAACTATTCATCACTTTTCTTCTGTTCCAAGTGTGATTCTAGTTAGCTTTTTGTCCCTCGTGTGGAGGACTTGTTCTTTTACTCTTTTTGAGTTAGGTGACTGGAGTGTAGATTTGAGTTGAATTTGAGTTATAACTTGAGTAGAAGTTGTAACTTGAGTTTGTGTTTGATTGTGTACATTTACGCCTCGTTCATTTCGCTGATTTGAGTTTAGAATTCAAGTTTTGTTACAGTAAAAAGCTCTCACAAACAGTCACATCTAACTTTTTTGTTACAGTAAAAAGCTCTCACAAACAGTCACATCTAACTTTTTTGTTACAGTAAAAAGCTCTCACATAAAATCACATCTCAACTCGAATTAAAAACTCGAATCAGCGAACTGAACGTTAAATTATGGTTTGAGATAAAAATCTTTTTGAGTTTGTGTTTGAGTGAGTCAAAACTTGAATTTGTATTTAGATAGTATTTTAATAAAAACTCAATGCTGATGGAAACTTTTAATAGGGTATATGGGTGGGGTTTTATTCGTCTTTTCGTTGTTAACGCATAAAAAAAAAGCATCTCAATAAGAATTAAAACGAAAAAGTTATAGCATTTTTAAGAATAGAAAAAATATTGTTCATTAATTTGAGTCTGAACTCGAGTTGAAGGAAAAACTTGAACTTGAGTTTTAGTCCTAAACTCGAGTTCAAACTTAAAAGAACATCAACTTGAATAAAGTTGTAACTCGAGTTACTTTTTTTGAGTTTTTAACTCAAAAACTCACTGCTCGAACAAGCCCCCGCGTTTGCTCTAAAATCTCAGCAAAAAATTCTTAAGTGTTAAAAATGCTTTTGAGGTTTTCCTTGATACTCACTTTTAGGTCCGTTCATTTTACCGATTCGAGTTTTATTACAGTAAAAAGTTTTAAAAAACAGTCACATTTAATTTTTTTATTATAATAATAAGTTCTCATATAAAAATATATATCAATTTAAATTAAAAACTCCAATCAACAAACTAAACGGTTAGAATACAAGTTTAGCTGCCTCAGTACAAACATACATGGTTGTCTTTCACTAGTTTTTGCACCTAGACTACTCTAGTCTTCAAATTGAGTTTCCGATTCGTCTTTAATCCGTTTCTTTTGAAATTTGCACCTAAGGTACTCTAGTCTTCAAATAAGTTTTTGCAAACTCCAACTGCAACTTTCTATTTTTCAAGTTTTTGACATGAAACCTTAAAAACTTTGCACTATAGTAGGGTTTTCTATAAAATTTTTAGATTTTCTAAAGGGTTTCTCTTTCCC
>NW_010362372.1:346672-381620 GCF_000414095.1 Morus notabilis
TTTCCCTAACATTCTACCCTTCTGCATATTGCTCATGTTTCAAATGGTTTAAGCTCTAGAGCTAAAAGTTCCATTTCTATTCATTATGTCTCAAAAGGTGTCTTATGCTACAAATCCTTAGACTAGCACTTAAACTTCTAAAATCATCCAATTATCATTTCCATTAATGTCAAGTTTTTAAACTCGCGAAAAATCATAACTTTGCACGAGACATAAGCATGTAATCCTAAATCTAAACGGTTGCGGTTTGATTTATGTCTTAACTTCTTTAGTGATAAAATACATAAATACCGAATAAGGAATTATTACATTCTTTATATTTTATTGAACTAGTGAATTGATACCCTAAATATCTATAAAAATACCAATTCAGATCTGGTACTTTAAAAACTGCCCTTTATATGTTTCTCACCCATTTTTGGGATTGAAATATCTTTTTATGCGTACTATTTAAATTATTTTAATACATAAAATTCTAAATCTAAAAATGAGAAATTTCCTTTTCAGAGTGATATGAATTTCATTTATAAGTTGTTTAACAAGTTTTTAGACTAAAATGGCAAAAACGACATTTACCAAGAGCATTTTCTTAGAAATATGAGGTACTTACTTGATATTATCTAAAGTAGTAGATTCTAATCCATTAATTTAATAAAATAAAAAGTATTAAAATACATTTTTCATTTGACGCTTTAAGCGTCCCAAACTTAACCTTAGATTATTAGTTTGTTTTAATTTGATGAAACCTTAGACTATTAGTTTGTTTTAATTTTTCATCAGTTAGAAATTTTAGTATTTTTGTCATTTAGATGTTTAAAAGAAGACAAAATTTAAAAACATTGAAACAAATTGATAAGTTAAGGATTAGTTTGAGATATTTTATAAATAGGGGAACAAAGTACGATTGGAGGTATTGTTTGGGGATCGGTTGTAGGATTACTTCGAAAAAAAAAAGGATTAGGTGAAAAATGGAAATGATGGAAAAACAGGCCATGGTAAATAAAAGTCGTCTTCCGCACCCTGTCCGAATGTCTTTTTTAATTTTTTTCCCTTTCTTTTCTATTTTTTGTTTATTTTATTTATTTTTATTGCCAATTTTCCTTCTCAGTCCACCTTCCTTCTCTCTCTAGAAAAAACAACAACGAAAACCAATAAAAGCTATTTCTTTCTCTCTCCTCTCTCTCTCTCTCTAGATCAAATTGACTCGGACTCTCTCTCTCTCTCTATTCCTCTCTGTCACGTACTTCAAACTTTCCTTCGCCATTTCTCGGGTCCGAGAAATTGGAGCTACATCTGATATTCGCCAAAGAAGCTTTCCTCGCCTTTTCCTCTTCCACAGCCTCAGATCGGGTCCGCAGAGGATCTTCGATTTTGAAGAAGAGCTGAAGAGAGAGAAAGAGACATTGTGTTTTTCGCATTTGGTTGTTTCGGCTCTGGATCTGACCGGCGATGGCTTTGTCCGGCATGCGAGGCCTCTCGGTCTTCATCAGCGACATTCGGAATTGCCCGAACAAAGAGCAGGAGAGGCTTCGGGTCGACAAGGAGCTCGGCAACGTCCGTACCCGCTTCAAGAACGAAAAGGTCAGTTTTGTTTGTTTTTTTCAACTCTAGGGTTTTAGGTTTCGCTTTGTTCGGAGACGGAATTTCTTGCTTTTTATGAGGTTTTGATCGGAAGCTCGGTGGATTCACGTCATTTGGTTTGAATTTGGGGATTTTGCTATTCTTGGATTCTTATTCCGATTTCTTTTCAATTTTAGGTTTGTGTTTTGTGTTGAGACTTGTGAATGCTTAAATGTTTCTTTATATGAAGTTGAGCACAGAGTTTCTTGGAATTTCAAGCTAATCGGAGACACTTCTTTATGTTGGATTTGTTAGTTGGTATGGGCGGTAGGAACTTGCTTATAAATGACTCATCGATGCTAAAATGATATTAGTTTAGCTTTTTGTTCAGTTTGAAGAAGCTCCTTTAGTTGCAAGCTTATATAACTAATAAATGCAAGCCAATTTCAGACAACAATCTTCCAATTTTTGCTTCAATTTATGTTTAGTTATTTATTTATGACGATAAGCATGAATACAGACACACGCTTAGCTTCACTTACATGGAAATGAGTGTTACTGAATCTCTAAGAAGCAAATAGGGGTCACTTGTTGTCCAAATCGTCTAATTGTTTACAAACTTGAAAAATACTTGTAAGGAAGCACATAATATGTAGGAATTGCATCTTGGCTTATATGGTTCGGGGTTTTGGAGGGCACAGAGTATTAGTCTAAGACCCAAGCTTTAATTATAATTGTAGGATGCCTTACCTAAAAGAAGTGATCATCTGTATGCTTCTTTGCTTAGGCTAGATCAACATGTGAAATTTGTACGAGGGTTGAATGAGTTATGTAATGGTATCTATTTTTGACCATCTTTGTACACAAAGCCAGATATGATCTCATAATGGCCTTTTAGATTAAGATTATATCATTTAAGATATTTCCAGCGTTCTGAAAAGCCGTTTGGGCCTTGGAATTCAACTAATATCGTCATTAGTTACTTAGTTGGTGATTTGGCGTGATTGTGGTGGCTGTGGGGCAAGCCAGAGTTAGAAAATGATTGTAGATCGTTTTTAGAGTCTTGGACAGTATCAACGTAAAGATTGTAGCTTTTGTCTCCTGTTTGTAATCTAACTTCTGATTTCATTCCACATTGTTGAATAAGATTTTGCATAAGGTGCCCATAAGTTTATATTCGTTTTGCTTTCACTTCTCTATATTTTCCATCTTTAATTCCTTTATTTATTTATTTGTTTGCTGATCCTTTAATTCCTTTAATTTGAACATGTGAATTTTGTCCTTATGTCAATTTTCATGAACAAAGTGATCGAACCCATTTTTCCAGATTACTTTTGTAATTGGTATTTGGTTCTTGAAGAATTCTGTTGCACACCAAGTATTTCTATGTCATTTCAGAAAGTAATGATCTCTTGCTTTCTGAGACTACAAACTTTACTTGAAACTGAGAGTGAAAATAGATGCTTTGATAGTGTGCAACCCCAGCTCCGTTATGCCTTCTTTATTTTCTCCACTGCTGCTGAAATGTGGTCCCCATTAATCTACCTCAATATGTATTGAATGACTTTTAGGTCTTAGAGGTTTTAAGGCTCCTGTTGGGAATGCTCAAGCCGTAATGCTGGAAAGTTCTTAGAGCTATAGTAAATGATGTTAAACTTAGAGCTATAGTAATCCGTCGTACTGCAGTTTAGAAATGAGTTTTTGGTTGTTGCTGTTGAGCTCATGCAATTGCAAAGTAGTTTTTACGCTTTTGACGATCTCTTATCACAGCACTGCAGGTTTCTGTTTTTTTTTTGGTAACACAAAGCCCAAACTATATTTTTATTGAATATGAGTGCGTAGGCTCCTACTTCGTTTGTTTATTTTTGTCTGGTATTTTAGCTTCCAAATCAGTTTAGAGAGAATTCTCATTCCCCCTTCCTCCCACCCCTCGTCATTTTTCTCATTGCTGTGTGGATAGTTGTCTTCTTACTCCTTAGTTGCCACCTGTTGCATGCTATTGACGAATTGCCATATCTTGTTGAGAAAGAGTTAGTACTTATTTTTAAAATCTATTGTTCTTTCTGCAGGGTTTGACCCACTATGAGAAAAAGAAATATGTTTGGAAAATGCTTTACATTTATATGTTGGGTTATGATGTGGATTTTGGTCACATGGAAGCTGTTTCTCTAATATCTGCACCAAAGTATCCAGAAAAGCAGGTACTTAATGTATTTTAACGTTAAATGCTTTATTGGCCTGTTCCAATATCTTTGATTTGCTGCACATAATCATGGTTGGTTTTAATTAACTGGAGTATTGCTTTATGATGTTGCAAAGGATTCATATCATATTAAGATTTTGTTACTGAACTGATGGGACTGATTACTAGTAGGAGTTGGCACAATTCAAGGCCATCATTTAAATTTACGTGCGAACTAATATTTGCTAGGGATACTACGAATCAAATTATGCTGCAAGTGGAAATCCTTAGTACTGATAGTCCTTAATGGTGCCTTGACGACTCATATGATAAATTCTTAGTGATAGGAATAGAACTTTTTTTATATTTTATTTTATATAATGGGATAGAAAACTCAAAGAATATATTAAATAAAAGTCAAGGATCATAAAAAGTACATGTCAAAAAGATTGATAATATATCAACCCGAGAACAGCATAAAACAACTCAGAAAATTACAATCTAATTAAAGAGAGTGATAGGGATAGGTATAAATTGATTTTTGTGCATTCAAGTATCAAATTGACTCAAATCATATTTAAGATTTGAGTATGTTAGCTTTTCCTTTATGTCCATGTATGGTATCCCCTCTTTGGAACTTACTTCCCATTCTGCTAAACTAACTGCAGGTTGGGTACATCGTGACAGCTTGCTTACTAAACGAGAACCACGATTTCCTGCGATTAGCCATAAATACAGTGCGCAATGATATTATTGGCAGGAATGAGACTTTCCAATGCCTGGCACTGACGATGGTATGCCTATAGAAATCCTGATGGAGTTTCTTAGCTTTTTTTCTTCGCCATTCTTTCTTCCACTCTTCTTTGAACAAATCTGTGATTGTATTAGAGGGAAAATTTCTAGTTTTTGATTGTTTGCCAAAACCAGATATCAGGGTAAGTTTTAGTTTTTGATTGTTTGCCAAAAGCGCATAATCTGTTTATCCTTTTGAAGATGCTTGTGAAAAGTATATCCTGCATTAAAGCACATTCTTTTATGCCTTTTTTTTTTTTTTTTTGTGTATCCGATTTCATTTTGGAATGTCTTAGGTTTTTTTTTTTTTTTTTTTTTTTTTTTAAAGCTTTTATCTGCATAATTCTTTTGTTACTTCTTTGCCTTTTCTTTTTAGCAGTGTGTCATTTCGCTCTGTTCATTTCAAAATTGTTTCTTTTATAACCATGTGCTCCACTATTTCTCTGTAGGTTGGGAATATTGGTGGAAGAGAATTTGCTGAGTCTTTAGCACCTGATGTTCAGAAGTTAATTGTAAGAGACAACACAACTCACATTTAGGGTAAACTATAGTAGAAAAATGATTGATATTGACCTTGCTTTTAATTTAGATATCTAGCAGCTGCAGACCGCTTGTAAGAAAGAAGGCTGCGTTATGTCTACTGCGTTTGTACCGGAAAAATCCTGATGTAGTAAATGTAGATGGATGGTATGTTTCTTGCGTTTCTTTCTTGACAGAAAAATTCCCAGCACAAAATTTGTGGTGTGTTTGTGTGTGCGTGTGGTGTTTTACTTCTTTTAATTTTTCTTTTTCCTTGTATATTAGGGCGGATCGTATGGCTCAACTTTTGGATGAACGTGATCTTGGTGTTTTGACATCCTCTATGAGCCTTCTTGTTGCCCTTGTATCAAATAACCATGAAGCTTACTGGAGTTCTCTTCCAAAATGTGTTAAAATACTGGAGCGGCTTGCTAGAAATCAGGATGTTCCACAAGAGTACACTTACTATGGGATCCCATCTCCTTGGCTTCAGGTCTCTAATTTCTTTTCCCTCCCGGATTCATTGCATGTTTTGATTACAGCTGAACTCCTAATCATCTTTGCTCATTTATTTTTGACTTTGGACAAAAATAGAACAGTTTTTGACCCCTCTAGAACCGTGGGATCTAATGGGTGCAGTTCATTTGGTATGACGAACTATGAAAGGCTGTGTATTTCTTGGTTTTAATAAGCATTTCAGGAAGAATCAGGGGATTTTGGATGGCTTGGGGAAATGAATACGCATTGTTGAATTTTGACATGAAATTAGTATCCTACTACCATATCATAATCATAATTAAAAAGATTCAGGCTCATCATGGATGGTCATTACAGGTTAAGACGATGAGGGCTCTACAGTATTTTCCTACTATCGAAGATCCAAATACCAGAAGATCATTGTTTGAGGTTTGTCTTTCTCAAGTATCTTATTCTCATTCTCATTCTTGCTACATTTAGATTATCTTGTCTTTTCTTTCTTTTATTTATTTATTCATCTATTTATTTATTTGTTGAAATGTATTTTGTGTTTTCAGGTCTTACAACGGATATTGATGGGCACTGATGTTGTGAAAAATGTAAACAAGAACAATGCATCGCACGCTGTTCTTTTTGAAGCCCTTGCTCTTGTAAGTATCCAGCCCAGAAACAGAATTACTTTTTAGTTTTTATCTTTATATTGGGTATTTTTTATTTGACTCAATGAAAGTAGGTTCTTCTTATGACATATTTGTTTTTTGTATTATGCCTCGTAAGTATAGGCGCAGATCCTGCAGCCTCCCAGGCTGAAATTGTAGAAGTGTTAAAACTCCATATACTTTGCATCCTTTTCCCTTAAAAAGTAACTGTTAAAATAAGATTTGAGTGAAGATACGTTAGCTTCTTTATTACTGCCATAGCTATGCTTACATAAACAAACAAATTTATGTGTGGAACTCAAAACATATTATACATATTCATAGAACTGTAATCCTCTGGATGATTCCCTTCTTCCACCTCCCTCGTTCCCTCTCCCTCCCTCCCTATCCCTCCCTATCCCTCCATGCAACATGCAAACACACATATCCACCTTGTACATATACTTCCCACGTGTACACTTTTTCCATGCACAAGAACTTATATTTCCAATGCAGAGCGTTTGTCTGCATGTTATCAGTCTTTTCAATTACTTTCTTGTCAATTAATATTGTGGGATTCTCCAAGGGCGAGTGGCTGCCATTATTTATTTATATATTTGAAT
This sequence comes from Morus notabilis, assembly GCF_000414095.1. NCBI lineage: Eukaryota > Viridiplantae > Streptophyta > Magnoliopsida > Rosales > Moraceae > Morus > Morus notabilis. The sequence goes on from NW_010362372.1 coordinate 353,464, forward strand.
TTTTCTGCAGTAATTTGAAGTTTTTTAATTATTATTTTTTTAGTTCAGTACAACTAGCACGCGCTTTATCTTTCGTGCTCTGATTCCTGTTTCAGGTTATGCATCTAGATGCTGAAAAAGAGATGATGTCTCAGTGTGTTGCACTTCTGGGAAAATTTATAGCTGTGCGAGAACCGAATATCCGATATCTTGGGTTGGTGAGTTTGAAAAGCTACTGTCTTTTGTTCTGTTTAAGTTTCTCGACCAGAAAGTCATGACATCTTCACTTTAAACATGCAAGAGATCACCACTTTGTAGTTTGAAGATCTGATTTTCAATGCTTTCGTGTAGGAGAATATGACGCGCATGTTGATGGTAACAGATGTGCAAGATATTATTAAAAGACATCAGGCTCAGATTATCACCTCATTGAAGGATCCCGACATCAGGTAACTTTGCTGTCCTGCAGCATGCTATATATACCTTATTGTTACTGATCATTTGAATAATCAAGAAGCCACATTTTGATCCTGGATTTTCTGTTAGAACTATTTTTTTTTTTATAAGAACAAAAACTTCATTTATATAGAGAAAAATTACAATACAAATGAAGTTTCAAGATGGTTGAGAGAACCATCTTCGACAGAAAACAAACAGAAAAAGCAAAACAAAACAAAGAGCAAAAACACAGGCAAAATGTACAAGTTATCTTAGTACATCCTCCCAACTTAACAAGATTAAAGATAATGAATAATGCTTAAATGATTTATCTGTTGAAGCCCAGAAATACGATATTTCGCTTTCTCAAATAGATCCTTAAATAACAATTCTCTGTCTTCAAAAATCCTTTGGTTCCTCTCCCACCATATGACCCAGAGGATAGCCAAACACATTGCTCTCCAACTTGTCTGGGCCTTCTTGTTCTTTCCGAATCCGAACCAGTCTTCCACCAGAACCGCGCCACTATGAGCTGGAAAACCCAACTTAAATCTGCCACCCCCAACAGCTTCAACCAGAGTCTCCAAGCTAAGTCACAAAAGTCCGAAGGGGAAGAGCAATAAAAAATGGTCCTTACATTCTGTGTGAATGCTTGCTACTATATGGTGCTTAGTATTTTGATAGTGATTGGAGAATATTTAAACTAAGGGGAAGAGCAAGTGCAATGTGTTTATTTAATCTTCGCTAAAAGATTTGAAGTGACACAAGTTGAGTGTATCTTGTAAATTTATTGCTTAACTCTGCTTCACGGTAGAATCTGGAGCAATTAAGTAGCAAAGAAAGTCTTTAGAGGGTAAAAGGTAATATTTTTGCTAGGTTATTCCACTTATAGGACATCCTATATTTCGTATTTTTCTTTTGAACTAAAGAAAAATAAAAGATTTCTCCAGAATGAAAGTGAAGAAAGGGTATTTTGTTTATATGGTTAAGCATAAAGCTAATTGTTGAATCAAGGAACATTGCAGTGTCCAAATACTCTATTTGGTGCTCTTCCGTAATTATATTCATGCAAACTGACGTCACATTCTATCAGTATTCGTAGGCGAGCACTCGATTTGCTTTACGGCATGTGTGATGTTTCAAATGCAAAAGACATAGTTGAGGAAATATTGCAGGTACAATATTTTTAGACAGACTATTGTGATTTTATTGTTTCTTTCTTTCTTTTTACATTTTTTTTTTTTTTTTTCCTAGTCTTTTCGAGTCTTCTTTTGTTTCTCTTCTAAATTAGTGTACTGTGATAATATCTTCCAAAACAAAGATATGTTAACGACTTTTTTTCTGTTTTTAGTATCTTAGTACGGCGGAATTTGCAATGCGTGAGGAATTGTCACTTAAAGCTGCTATACTTGCGGAAAAGTTTGCCCCTGATCTTTCATGGTAAGCATGTCCCACGCTATAGTTCCTGTCGGCATGACAAGCTTAGATGTTATCTTCTTGAGGTTGTGCATATTGACATTATTCAATGTAAATATTATTTAGGTACGTGGATGTAATTCTTCAGTTGATTGACAAGGCTGGAGATTTTGTGAGTGATGATATATGGTTTCGGGTTGTGCAATTTGTTACAAACAATGAAGACCTACAGGTGATTATTGCTTTCCTTCTCTTTATGATATGCGTGTTAATAACTTAAAGGATTATTTGTTAACTATAGCATTATTGACTCAATTTACTTGATCAGCCGTATGCAGCTGTAAAAGTCAAAGAGTATCTTGACAAGCCAGCCATACACGAGACAATGGTTAAGGTGTGTATATGCTACTGTCATTTGCCTCGACCTTATGTAATTATATATGCGCCAAGGACGTAGTCCCTCAGGGATCGGTCCCTCATGTTACGTTATAGCTCAGGGGAGGTAACTAAACAAATGTGCTGTGTAACAAATTTCGTTTTTTCTTTCTGCTTTCTCTAGAGGACTCCATGTCCTCTGCCCCTGTAATTGATATTCAATAAACGCAAGCTGATCATGGGGGGGGGGGGGGGGGGGTTTTTTTTTTTTTTTTTTTTTTTTTTTTTTTTGTCTTTTAACTATGAGGTTATCCATTACCTCCCCTTAATTATAATGTCACCCATGTTCTGAGGGACTGGTCTTTCTAAGGGATTAAAGCCAAGCCCCTGGATAAAAGGAGATTTTGTTTAATATGGAGAGAAGAGATAGATCCTATACTGGTAGGAGGCTTTGAGATACAATTTACTTTTAGTATGACCTGCCATTCAGTTTCAACATGCCAGCTAAGTATAAGCTATGTATATGAACAAAAAATCTTAATGAGGATTTGTAATTAATTCCACTGTCCAAAGTCGGACCCATTGTTTGTCATGTATTTATTTTCTGTTCTCAATGAAAAAGATTATAATGAAGCCGGAGCTTAAAGATTGTTTATAGAATTTTACTGTTATGCCTGAATACTGGAATGTTTTGTTTTGTCCAGTGCATTCTTTCATACAAAACTAGTTGTATATAGGTTTGTTCCCGTCAATCAACTTTAAAACATTTTCTACGATGTAAATAAGCATCTTAATTTTTTGAATAACAAAGTTAACTAATATTGATGTGCAAGTTTAACCAGGTATTTAATATATATCACAGGTAAGTGCGTATATCCTTGGAGAATTTGGGCACCTTTTGTCTAGACGGCCTGGGTGTGGTCCAAAGGAGTTATTCAACATTATACATGACAAGCTTCCTACTGTATCGTACGGATGCTTAACCTTTTTCCCTCTGTACCTTTCTACCAGCATTTTGCTTCCTACGGTATCTTATCTGACGTAATTTGTTTGCAGAACTTCTACGATACCCATTCTTCTTTCAACATATGCTAAGATCTTGATGCATACTCAACCACCGGATCCGGAACTACAGAATCAGATTTGGGCGATATTCAGCAAGTAAGTTTTACCTTTAAACTTATTTTCTCTGTTGATAAATTCAGCTTCTAAAGGCGCTTTGTTTGATATACTTTGATGTCTTTTAGATATGAGAGCTGCATTGATGTTGAAATACAACAACGAGCTGCGGAGTATTTTGCCTTGAGTAGGAAAGGTGCAGCTCTAATGGATATATTGGCTGAAATGCCCAAGTTCCCAGAGCGACAGGTAAATTTGTTTGTTTGTTTGTTTTTATTTTTTTATTTTTTTTTTCCTTTTCCAAGCATTTATTCCAATCAGCTTATCTGTCGCTTTGTTGTGTGCATTGCATTTTGTGAAGTGTTGATCAAAGTCTGCTTAGAGTTAATTCTCACCAAACGTAATATTTCTTTCAAATGTAGTCATCCTTGATCAAAAAGGCTGAAGATGCTGAAGTTGATACTGCTGAACAAAGTGCTATCAAGTTGCGGACCCAGCAGCAAATGTCAAATGCTTTAGTTGTAACTGACCAACGTCCTGCTAATGGCACTCCCTTAGTGGGCCAGCTCAGTCTCGTCAAAGTGCCCAGCATGACCAATAATACGGTTAGGGTTCCCCCCCCCCCCCTCTAATCTTTATTATTATTATTTTCTGTTCATACTTACAATAGGGATGTTCTCTTCCTTGTAGATTCTGCCAATGAAAGTTTTGTTATTACAGACTGTTTCTGTTTAAAACTTGAAAGGTCCTAATATAATCTGAGTTCATGGCAATTGACAGGATGTCAATTCAGCTGATCAAGGATTGACCCCGGAAAATGGGGCCTTGACTACAGTTGATCCACCACAACCTTCAGCTGATCTTCTTGGTGATCTTTTGGGTCCTCTGGCTATTGAAGGTCCTCCAACTGCCATCCAATCTCAGCAAAATATAGTCTCTGGATTGGAAGGTGATCATGCAGTGGAAGCCACAGCCATAGTTCCTGTTGATGAGCCACAGAATTCTGTACAGGTACTTTCTATTATGCTCGTGTTTGAGTCTGACCATTGATATGCTCTTCTTCTCTTCCAGAGATGCGGGTGGAATGTGAAGGTGTTGTATGTAATGAGCTACGCTGCTAATTTTTTTGCCTCCTAGTTATCACGGATTTTCTGTTGTTCCTTTTTGATTTGGTTGCTTCACTGATTTTGTCTGTATATTGACATAATATCAAGTCCTAGTTCAATATATCCGTGCTATGAATAATATGCTCAAACAGACTTACCGTATTGTATCTATCGTGCTCACGCTCTATATCTTTCTGTAACAACATTATAAAACTTGGTAAGATTTTACTTGGCTATTGAAGGTTGCTGCATAATTTCAAACTTGTGACTTTCATTTCTTGCGGTATTCAGAAAATGTGATGATTTCTTTGTTCCTTTTTGCAGCCAATAGGAAACATTGCCGAAAGATTTCATGCTTTGTGCTTGAAGGATAGTGGTGTTCTTTATGAGGATCCTCATATTCAGGTTTAGTCTACAAATGTTATCAGTGTACTTGTGTTTTATCTCAATAGTTTAAGGGCTCGTTTGGTTCATGGGTTTAAGTCAGTGATGTTTTATTCTGAGCTCAAATTTTGTGAGAGAATCCATTGGTGGGAACTTTTTTTATTCAAATTTTTTGTGAGAGCAATATCAAAATCATGGATTCTAGTCAGTGAACCAAACGGGTCCTAAGTTAGCTGTAAGACATTTTGAAGCATAAGCTTTAACAAGGGTTTTTTTTTTTTTTTGGTTGCCTCTTGTTGTGTTATCTAGATTGGCATAAAAGCAGAGTGGAGAATGTATCATGGGCGTCTTGTTCTTTTCTTGGGAAACAAGAACACCACACCACTTGTTTCAGTTCAGGCTATAATTTTGCCTCCGTCCCATTTAAAAATTGAGCTATCGTTAGTACCAGAAACTATTCCTCCTAGGGCACAGGTAAAGACATTATTGTAGTAATTTGGTTCTTGATGGACCAATAGGACACTCGATCTTCATGCATTTCACTTTGGTGAATATAGGTGCAATGCCCACTTGAGGTTGTGAATCTCCGTCCAAGCAGGGATGTGGCAGTGCTGGACTTTTCCTACAAGTTTGGTAACAATGTGGTACTTACATCTAAATTTTCTGCTTCTTTAGTTGCCCGCAGAAACCAAGTTATTCATAAGTAAAATGAAATCTTATAATTTTTATTCTACAGGCCAATGTCAAGCTTCGTCTGCCAGCTGTCCTAAATAAATTTCTTCAGCCTATATCAGTATCCGCGGAAGAGTTTTTTCCCCAATGGAGATCACTATCAGGACCACCTCTGAAGCTCCAAGAAGTGGTGTGTTTCTGCATATAACGGCACATGCCTTCTATGTTCTTCTATAGAAGTATTCTAGATAAAACTAGGTTTTGATAGTTATCCTATAATTTAATTGGTTTCCATTTGGTTTATAGGTAGACAAGTGTCATGCATGTTTACCAATTGAGTTTGGATTGCGTGTATTGACAATCACTTCAACTCACAGGAGTCTCCATTTTTCTGGAAACATAACTTAGTGATATGCTTTGTGCTTAGAACTTATATATATCATATCTGATGGTGGTAGGAGTCTATTATTATTATCTGATTCTGGTCGGTAATGGTGACAAGTAGGCCATCATCATTTTTGTTTACTTCTAAGTAGAATGATACGTAGGATATTAACAAGTTATTAGAATTCAGCATATTTTTCTTTGATTCGCAAGGTTAAAGGGCTATGTGTGACTAGGCACTGTTTAGCTATATATGATCATCTCTTTCTGTTATTTGTGCAGGTTAGAGGTGTAAAACCACTACTGCTCATGGAAATGGCAAATTTATTTAATAGTTTCCGGTTAATCGTTTGTCCAGGGCTTGTAAGTCATACTTCACCATTTTGATACTTGGAAATCTTTTTGTTATGTAGAGTTTCTCACTTCTCATTTTCTGTTTTAGGATCCCAATCCAAATAACCTTGTTGCAAGCACCACATTTTTCTCCGAAAGTACACAGGCCATGCTTTGCTTGGTAAGGGTTACATGTTCATTTTCAGCGCTTTCATGGATGAAATTGATGCCAACATTCTTGAATAATAAAGCGTTTATCACTCACAGTCAACGCATTTAAATCTGTGGTCAGCAACGAGTAAATGTTTTGCTTTATGTCTCTTCTGCGATACAAAGTGCATGTTTGCAGTTTTCTTGGTATTTGGGGTGTAGTTAAGGGTGTGGGACGTTAAAATATATATATATATATATATATATATTCATATACGAAACCAAATAAGAATAAAAGCAAAGAAAATAATTGTAATATGTAGACAGACAAAACCAAATAAGAATGAAAGGAAAAGGGATGGTGCACAAAGTCGCAACTAAAAACTTTTCTTCTTTGCTCAAGCAAAATGAAATTTTCTTTTCCTTGTGCAATTTTTTTTTAAAATTTTTTTATGATTATCTTTCAGTTTTGGCGGATTTTGGAGAGTTGGGATATGCTTTTGTGTGTTATCCTGTGCTGACTTTAACTCCCCTTCAACTCCTAGTTATCTTGATTCGTATACATATCATTAGTGTTGCTGGCCTGCCTGTTTTATGGTAGCGTTTTTATTAGTTTTTAGGGTGTGAACTACATCAAATTAATTTGCTTTTGAAATGAGTTTTGGAATTATCGATGACCTTATGATGCAGTAATTATGCCCGTCTTTGACACCCTATTTCCCCTTTTCCCCCCAACTTCAGGTTAGAATTGAAACAGATCCAGCTGACAGAACTCAGTTGCGGGTGACAATTGCCTCAGGAGACCCTACACTGACATTTGAGTACGTATATGACGATCCCCGTCTTCAATTAACATTATACGATCCCCGTCTTCAATTAACATTTGGTTTTGCTACACAGGCAGATTCTTATAACCTCTGTTGTGCAGGTTGAAGGAGTTCATTAAAGAACAATTAGTTAGCATACCGTCAGTCCCCACAGCCCCTCGTGCATCACCTGGACAGGCGCCACCAGCGCCTCCAGTAGCCCAACCGACCAGTTCGGCAGCAGCATTATCAGATCCTGGGGCTCTGCTGGCTGGCTTGCTGTGACAGAGGAAGGTGATAGCTGCCTGAGGAATTGTTCATTAAACATTAAACACAAAAAAAAAAAAAAAAAACCTGATTTATACCGCCTGCCCACCCGGTTTATCCCTCCGAGTTAAAGAGGTTGATCAATCGTCGATGATGCAAGAGCTGGCGGGAAATTAAGGGTGAGCTAATTTGTGGTCGGCTTTGTGTCGTGAGTTGGGGATTTTGAGGGGTTGGTCGGGGTTTTGAAATTCTTTTCTGCACATTGCAGTTGTGCCCAAGTGAGATAGTTTTCTTTTTTCCTTTCTCGGGTTGAGGTTTTTGTTTCTTTTTCATTTCATTTTGTCAGTTCCCTGATAGTGAATTGGTTTCTGTAATACCTATATTTGACAGCGTGTAAGATATCCCATGTAGTAGACTAGTTGTAAAAGTATGGCGTTGTTTGTTAGTCGTAACACCATTAAATAAGAAAATTTATTTGATATTCATATACGAAACCAAATAAGAATAAAAGCAAAGAAAATAATTGTAATATGTAGACAGACAAAACCAAATAAGAATGAAAGGAAAAGGGATGGTGCACAAAGTCGCAACTAAAAACTTTTCTTCTTTGCTCAAGCAAAATGAAATTTTCTTTTCCTTGTGCAATTTTTTTTTAAAATTTTTTTATGATTATCTTTCAGTTTTGGCGGATTTTGGAGAGTTGGGATATGCTTTTGTGTGTTATCCTGTGCTGACTTTAACTCCCCTTCAACTCCTAGTTATCTTGATTCGTATACATATCATTAGTGTTGCTGGCCTGCCTGTTTTATGGTAGCGTTTTTATTAGTTTTTAGGGTGTGAACTACATCAAATTAATTTGCTTTTGAAATGAGTTTTGGAATTATCGATGACCTTATGATGCAGTAATTATGCCCGTCTTTGACACCCTATTTCCCCTTTTCCCCCCAACTTCAGGTTAGAATTGAAACAGATCCAGCTGACAGAACTCAGTTGCGGGTGACAATTGCCTCAGGAGACCCTACACTGACATTTGAGTACGTATATGACGATCCCCGTCTTCAATTAACATTATACGATCCCCGTCTTCAATTAACATTTGGTTTTGCTACACAGGCAGATTCTTATAACCTCTGTTGTGCAGGTTGAAGGAGTTCATTAAAGAACAATTAGTTAGCATACCGTCAGTCCCCACAGCCCCTCGTGCATCACCTGGACAGGCGCCACCAGCGCCTCCAGTAGCCCAACCGACCAGTTCGGCAGCAGCATTATCAGATCCTGGGGCTCTGCTGGCTGGCTTGCTGTGACAGAGGAAGGTGATAGCTGCCTGAGGAATTGTTCATTAAACATTAAACACAAAAAAAAAAAAAAAAACCTGATTTATACCGCCTGCCCACCCGGTTTATCCCTCCGAGTTAAAGAGGTTGATCAATCGTCGATGATGCAAGAGCTGGCGGGAAATTAAGGGTGAGCTAATTTGTGGTCGGCTTTGTGTCGTGAGTTGGGGATTTTGAGGGGTTGGTCGGGGTTTTGAAATTCTTTTCTGCACATTGCAGTTGTGCCCAAGTGAGATAGTTTTCTTTTTTCCTTTCTCGGGTTGAGGTTTTTGTTTCTTTTTCATTTCATTTTGTCAGTTCCCTGATAGTGAATTGGTTTCTGTAATACCTATATTTGACAGCGTGTAAGATATCCCATGTAGTAGACTAGTTGTAAAAGTATGGCGTTGTTTGTTAGTCGTAACACCATTAAATAAGAAAATTTATTTGATGAAATAAAGAAGAATGTGGATGGGATGCTGTTGCGCTCTCTCTCTCTTTTTCCCTTTTTCCAATTTCCCGAATGCGGATGTTTTTCCCTCTTTTTCTTGTTTTGTGTTTGGAAAACTGTGATATTCGGTTTATTACTACAATTTTCTAGTAAATATTATTGTGTAAAATGGTATTTTCACCAATCTGAAAAGCAATGATCCTCCATTTCTAGAGCCACTTTGCATTCTCACTCTGTTCCTATAATTCACCGATTGAAAAAAGAAATGCTAACTTGCATATTGGACTTCATTAAAAAAAGCTGAAGAATTAATAGAAAGCCGAAGCATTACATCGTACTAATTTTATTCATCTGAAAAGTAATGCGAGCAGGTAGCCAAGTAGACTACTGTAATTAAGACTTGAACTTTTACTAACAAGTTGCAAATTCAGAAAGCAGACAGTCTATATCTATAGTGGAAATTGGATTTTGTTCATCTCATTTGACGCGTTCATGACGAATAATTAGGTAAGATTGGTGCTCGTACGAGCTCGAAGGCTTCGCCAGCTCGCACATTTTTGGAGAGTCGGAGCTTCCAGTAATCGTCAGAACAGAAAGGAACGTAGAGACGGGGTGTTCATTGTCAACCAGTTCTGGAGGAGCTTCTACCACTTCCGTCATTTGGTCCCAACAAAAATGTTATTGACACCCTAATGGCTGATTCCTTGCACTCTACTCTATGCCGCACATTGCAGAACCTCCCGTTGCTCCATACCTTCGATTATTTTCATTCTCATACAATTAGCAAAGAAAAGTATATTATTACGGTCCGTTTAGTTCGCTGATTCAAGTTTTTAATTCAAGTTGAGATGTGAGTTTTTTACTATAACAAAAAAGTTAGATGTGACTGTTTCTGAGAGCTTTTTACTTAGCAAAACTCGAATCGGTAAATAAAGGGGGCCTTAGAAATGCAAAACTCTACTCATAAAGTAAGTTCCTGGAGGATCAAATTTTATTAAATTAATCTTTTGAATTAGAGTAAATTTAAGATGGATAATAAACTCTGACATAATTTCATAGTCCAGAATCATCCCTGCAAGATAAGAGTTTCCCTTCTCCCTAATCTTAGCTGCAGCCAAATTTAAATGGAAACATAATAAAAGAGTGGCATTAACTTGCATACCGTTGCAATGTCCCCAAGATTGAGGAAGAGAGTGCCTGGCCAAGGATCCACTGCAACAAATTCACCCTTTTTGTTCATCACTTCGAACCTAGAGACTCAGGAGTGAAATTGTATTTATTCATCCTCAACTGGAACGGCCATCCCTTGAACAAATCACCGGCCAGTCCCATGTTTTTTGCTAATTTTCGACAAATATCCATGGCCAGCTCATGCACTGCCATTGCATACGTTTCTATTATTTCTCTGTAAAATTGAACAAATGTATTTTTATCCATTAAAGTCGTAACAAGAAGTAGCCAAGTCTGCAGATTCTCGTCTTTTCTTTTCTTTTCTTTTAATAAGAACATTATTCTATGTGTCTCAGACTCATAGACAATATTATTACGCGACAAATTACTTTTTTTTTTTTTTTTGCTCAAGACGTGACAATGTACTTGTAATAGTGATATTTAGCTTTTTTTATTTTTTTATTTTTTTTTTTACAATATGGTAGGCTAGATCAAACCCATGCAAATTATAACATGTATCTAATTAGACTGAAACCATGCATCTATTCAATATCACATATCACGATCATAGGTTATTTTGTCAACAAAAATTCCAAGAATCACAATAACCTCAGCATTAGAGAGATTACATGTCCATGGGGATTTTTTTTTTTTTTTTTCACAAACTTCGTAGAGGACCTTAATATATTTAGGTTTATTTTATATGTAGCACTGTTTTCAAAAAAAAAATATGTAGCACTAAGAAAAATGTGGACAGCACTCATTTTGATTTTTTTTTTTTTTGGTTTATCTCAAAATGATCCCAAATTTTATACCATATTTTCATTGATCCCTTTCGTTAAAAACGTCTCAAAATGGAAAAACAAACAACTGAGTCAAGCGGGGAACTCGAATAATTGAAGTGTACTTGTTAAATGCCCTTAGAACCATAAGAGAAGTTATAACAAATATTTACTCTTCTTGAACATAATATACCAAATAAAAAATATGAACAACACACTAAAATTTTCAATCAATTAATATCGCTAATGAAATTTCTATTTTATTCTCACTTAAATATACATTGGTTGTATCATGTATGTGATCTCTTCAATCTAGATTTTAATTCGCCACAACAAGATAAATCGGAGTAAATTTATCATAGGTCAAAATGGGATTTGATGTAAAGTTCTTGAGTATTTTGGGTTTTTATTCTTTTTCTTTTTTAGGAATATAACTCTCACGTCATAATGACAATAGTTACGACACGTCGTTGTTACTGTCGTCAAGTTGTACGAAAGAAAAATAATCAAAACAAATATTTATAATTTTTTTTTTCGGTGCTTAAAAAAAAGCTTAAAAAAAATTGGACCCAATACATTTTCCACTCAAATGCTTCACTTCAAGAAAGCGTTGTCTGACTCAACTACAAAGCATCGGACTATTAAATCACGTCAATATTATATGAGAACTAAAAAAGTAGGTAAAATTCACGGATTTTGATGAAGATAAATGGTTCAAAGTAATGGTGAATGTTAGAATGGAGTAATCAGTTTTCATTAAAAACATGCTAACATCATTCTTTCTATTCTTAGTGGAGTTCATGTGTCAAATAATAAATATAGAGAATGAAAAAATGACGTTAACATTTTTTACAAAAAAAAACAAAAAAACAAACAAAATGAAAGAGATAACAAAAAATCAGACCTTTGGTGGGAAGAGGTATCCAACTGATCACAAAAGGAGCGAAGAGCCTCTCGCGAGGAGGGTTCGCCTTCGACAGCCCCACGTACCCGCGTCATATTAAGGCATCAACGGTGCGCCTCTTGATCTCCATTGGACAGTCCAGAAGACATCTCACAACCTCCTTCATCTCAACCATCAGAGTCACTGACATTCCATTGTTGACTATCCTGAAACACCCCCATTCCTCACAAGCTTCTCTCATGCTCCGCTCACTTCATCGATTAAAGTTTAAAATTTGAGTTTTATTACAGTAAAAAACTCTTAAAAACAGTCACATCTAACTTTTTTATTACAGTAAAAAATTCTCACATAAAGTTACATCTCAATTTGAATTTAAAACTCGAATCATCGATCTAAACGTGCTCTCAGTTTCTTGCACGCTTCCAAACTTGAATCTCCAAATTCTCTTATATCAATCACTGGAATAGCACTATTGGTTATATTTCTCTCGGTTTCAATACCATTCTCCATTTTCTCTTCTTTTGCTGCTCTTCTCTTTGAAAATAACATTTGTATTTATTGCTTCTCCAAGTTGTCAAAACTTTGTTTGGACTTTGGAGTACTTGCGTAAAATGCTTTCTAACTTGAGTGGTTGAATAACGATCTTACGTGTGCTACAAGAAAGTTGCCTTGTTTTTTTTTCTTAGCATGCATTTCATGCTATGCTTTTCTTCCAACTTCTTTCTTTTCGTTCTTTTAAAATAGAAATCTCATTTACACAAAGGATCAAAAACATCAATATCAGACTTTAACTGCAACATCAATCACCAATTCTCCCAGTGGCGGAGGTACATAGTACCAGCACTTAAATTTTTTTAGAAGAAATATTACCTCATAAAATTTAGTGATTTTACACTAAAGCCCCACTAAAATATAAACTGCCCCCACTCAAATAATATCTTTCTTTGTACGCGGTTATTATTTCACTTTACTTTTTAATTTTTTGACTTTTCATCCACTCTATTCTTGCGAATGAAAAAGTTCTGAAAAAGAAAAAAGACGAATCAAAATGATTATTGAATGATTTTTTTAATAATAAAATATGTGAATTGTCAGACGATTATAAGTTTTGTTATCTTAATTTCTGTTGTGATGCCCACTTTAGTTGTATTTTTTATTTTTCTATAAGTACTTTTCTAGCTTTTTGCTCACCTGGACATGCATTTTATACCTCTAATGGCTTTAGTTTGATTTTGTTTTATGTGTCGAAAAAAAAAAATTCAAAATTCTAAAAATTCTAAATATCAGTACAACTGGTTTTTATAATTGTTCGTATAACTTGGAACTCTTACTGCAGATTAGAACCAAAATATAGCATTCAAAATGACTAAATGAGCATATGTTTGGCAATGCTTAGTCTAAAAAGTGATTATTTAATCCATTTATGGGAAGTTATATTTCATTAATTCGTAGAAATAATAATGTAGAGCCACTTGTATTTTAGTACTCATGATTTCTACCGTCTTATTTGGCAAGTGAAGAACTATGATCAAGTCTTAAAACTTGATCTTTTCATTCGGCAACCCTTGCCATGGTTCACTAGTATTACAGTTCGCTTCACAAGATAAAACTACTTGTTTTACTACTCTTTTTGTATTCCTAATAAATGCATATTCTGAAAGCATAATAAGGTGTATTTGGAAAGTTCAGCACGAATTTAGTGAGACTCGTGCTCGTACGAGTTCAAGGGCCTCACCGGCCTGCAACTTTGTGGAGAGTCGGATCTTCCTGTAGTCTTCGTAAGAAAAAGGAACGTAAAGACGCGGGTGTTCATCATCCACCAACTCTGAAGGGGCTTCAACTTCTTCCCCCTTCGGTCCCAATAGAAACGAAGCTATCGAAACCCTAATACTAGCTTCCTTGCATTGTACGCGATGCTTCACATTGCAGAATCTCCCGTTGCTCCACGCCTTAGATCGCGATTATTTTACACAAACAAATTACCAAAGGAAATGTATGTAAGTACTCATGCTAAAGATTTTAATGCAATTAAAAGAAACTTTAATTATTAATGTAATCACGGCGATTGTCAATAGTCACGAAAGAGTGACGCGATTGACCTTAACACAAGTCTGTTGTTTAATTCTTAACTAAAGTAGGGCTCCTATTATTTAGTTTCAAGTCTGATAGATTATATTAATTAGTTCATTCTTATTAGACCTTCGAAGTATGAGATTAATTTGGCAAAATTTGAACAGAGACAAACAAAAACAGAGTTATTTGCATACCTTAGCAACATCCCCAAGATTGAGCAGAAGGCTCCCAGGCCAAGGATCCACTGCCAAGAATTCACCATTTTTGTCCATCACTTCAAGACCGCCGACATTTTCGTCGTCTTGAAGAATGGTCAGAAATCCCGAATCCGTGTGAATCTGAACACCAGAGGAACCGATGGATTTGGGAGTGAAATTGTACTTATTTATCCTGAATTGACAAGGCCATCCCTTGAACAAATCGCTATCCAAACCAATGCTCTTTGCCAACTTTCGCCCAATGTCCATGGCTAGCTCATGCACTGCTCCAGCATACTTCTCTATTATCTCTCTGCCAAGAAATTCAACAGAAGAATATTTTGATGATTAAAAACTTGTAACAATTTTTTTTTTTTCCTTTCCAAAACACCCTTTGAGATTGGGTGGGGGAGCCCGGGGATTCAACTTTGAATCTCTCCCTTAGTGAGAGTCTAAAGAGGAGCCTACAATCACTCCATTTAATCCCTCGGGGTGAACAGCTTCGTTGTTATTTTTATTATTATTATTATTTTTCAAAACACCCTTTGAGATTGGGTGAGGGAGCCCGGGGTTTCAATTTTGAATCTCTCCCTTAATGAGAGTCTAAAGAAGAGCCTACAATCACTCCATTCAAGCGAACAGGTTCGTGGACGTTTGATTCATGGATTCAAAATCATTCTCGTTTTATGTGTATTTTTTGTGAAAGAAAAACACTGTAAAGAATCATGATTCAGAATCAATGACGAATATAAGAAACAAAGATAGTTTGTTTTCAAATGTAATTTTACAGAACAACATACCCCCAGGATAGAGGAATGAATATCCAAGTAAGTGAAATTCCAAAACCAAGCAACGTGCTAATAATCTCTAGAAGAAAATTTCTTGTAGGTTTTATAGTAGATTGTTTGTCATTAGTAAATAATCATTACATGAGACTGCTCTGCCCTAATAACTAAATAACACTGCACAAACGTGGCAATGAATTAATGACACCACAATATCTCTTTTTACATTTTAGGGGCTTTTCTGTTTTTGTTTGTTATTATTTTTTTTTTTTTTGAAGGAGACTCTTTTGTATTTTAATTGATTTTACAACTTATGCTACATTCAATCACATATAACGTAGTGTCAATATGGCACCATAACATGGTTGTTAGCATAACTTGACGATTTAAATTCTCTCACCTCCAATTATACATACATATATATATATATATACACGTATCACAATATTCAATATAGTCCTAAAATAATACATACATTTAATCCTAGCTTCTGACAATCAAGGACAAAGCTACTTATTGTTTAGTGAGGGCACATATTCCCGTTAAGATTTTAAGTATTGGAGTTTATATGGAACTTTTTGGCAAAATTTCAACGGTTGTCTCACTCGAATCATTGTCAACTTTAGTCTTTAAAGAATAACTTTAGTCCTTGAAGAACAAGTGTCGTCTAATATATCTTTTGCGATCCAAAATGACACAAAACTGTCTTGAATTCATTATAAATTACAATTTTAATACTTTCGTTAATGAAACTTTAATGTTTAACAGTTTAAATTGCATGTGGGTCACGTGATTAATTAGTAAAAGACATTATAAGAGGCTTTAAGGAAGTGACATTTCTCAACAAAGAAAAAATTGACGTTTCATTAACGTAAGTACCGAAGTTGTAACTTTTGATTAGCTAGGGGTTAGGTGCCATTTTGAGTTGCAATGGGCAAAATAAGATAACACATATCTTGAAAAAAAAAAAAAAAAGACAAATACTTTAAAATGCAGATTCTTGAATTTTTATTCTTTATTTTTTAGTAATACTCTTTAATAAAAAAAAAATTACATTAGTCAAAAAAAAGTATTAATTAAGAGTAAATTATAAAAATTTAGATTAATGTACTTGGATAAGTACGGTAATTTAAATTACATCATTTCCTTTATTTTTTATATTTTGCAATCATTCTCCTTTATTTATGCTAACTATTGCATGGCTCAAATTTATGAAAATTAACAAAATTACTAAATTTTCCTTGAGAAAAAATGAAAATACGCCTAGATTATTAAATTTATAACAGTTAATCATTTTTGTTTGTTGGGGAAAAAAAAAGAAAAAAAAGAAGAGACTTTTTTTTTTTGTTAAAAGGGAAAACAAATAATAATAAAAAAAAACGAACCTCTGGTGAGGAGACGCATCCAGCTGATCACAAAAGGAAGAAAGAGCCTCCGGCGAGCCTAAGTCATAGAGGCCCAACGCCTCGTACAGAGGGTTGATCGCCGACGGTGCCATGTACCCGCTTCCCGCTATGGCGTCAACGTTGCGCCGCTTGATCTCCATCGGACGGTCCAGAAGACATCTCACCGTCTCCTTCATCTCAGCCATCAGATTCGGTGACATTCCATGGTTGACTATCCTGAAACACCCCCATTCCTCACAAGCTTCTCTAAGCTTGTCGTAATCTGAATCTCCGAAATATCGCAGATCAATCACCGGAACAATACTAGTATTGATCTCTACTTGAAGTTCACCCATTTTTTTTAGTATTTTTTTGTTCTGAAATTTCAAGTATTTGTTTTACTTTCTTAGTTTGTTTGTTTATATAGTAAACTTCGTAGCCGGCAATGCTATTGATTTGGAAGTATATTCATGTCCCTCTAAAAAAAAAAAAATAAGTTTGTTTTGATTCACGTGGGATTTATTTTTTCATTGCATTGGGAACGCAGCAATCCTTACTACTTTTCAATTCATTTCTACCTAGTTTGACTCGGCCAAAAAACCAAAAACAGTTTTGTTTTTTTTTTTTCTTTTTTTTTTTTTTTTAAGTTTGCGTGTTGGAGTCAGATAGATGCATTTGTATCTCGGACGACGTCCATGAAAATAATTCAATCCCGTTTATTTTACTAATTTGAGTTTAAATTTTAAATTTTATTATAGTAAAAAAATTTTAAAAACAGTCACATTTAATTTTTTTATTACAGTAAAAAACTCTCACATAAAGTCATATCTCAACTCGAATAAAAAAAATCAAATCAACGAACTAAACGGGTCTGAATCGTTTATTTCACTGGTTTAAAATATAGTTTAAATTTAAGTTATGATTTGAGTTATATATAAGTAAAAATACTTTAACAAAAAAGTTAAATTTAAATTTTTATAAAAAAAAAAACAATGTATCTATAGAACTTGTGTTGTGATTAGGGCATGTTTAGTTCGTTGATTCGAGTTTTTAATTTGAGTTTAGATGTGACTTTGTATGAGAGCTTTTGACTGTAGTAAAAAAGTTATATATGACTGTTTATGAGAACTTTTTA
The DNA here is from genome assembly GCF_000414095.1 of Morus notabilis. NCBI lineage: Eukaryota > Viridiplantae > Streptophyta > Magnoliopsida > Rosales > Moraceae > Morus > Morus notabilis. The sequence continues at coordinate 371,088 of NW_010362372.1, forward strand.
CTGTAACAAAATTCGAATTCTCAACTCAAATCAATGAAATGAACGGACCTTAGTTGAAAAATAAATAAGGTCTTGATTTTTTTTTTTTTAAGTTTAAACCCTTGAACCAATGGGCTATTTGAATATTAAAAGAAAGATTATTTAGATCCACTAAATTATGTTAGTAAATCAATGGCATATTTTTTTGGAATATACTTTTCTCTCTATTATTTTAAGAAGCTATATAGTATAAGAGTATGTGTTTTACACTCCACGAAATCTTAATTTAAAGCCCCGAAACTTTTTTCATTTTTTTAATGTGTGCAAGTCCAAAAGACATAAGATCAAGTCAAGTTGTGTTTTCGTGAAAAACAAATATCAAAACTTTTTTGTTATAGTTTTTTTTTTCATAAAATTTAAATTTAACTATTTTGTTAAAATATTTTCTCTCATATTAAATTTACTTTTAAACTCAAATTCTCATCTCAGATTATAAAACCAACATACTAAGAATTATAAAACCAACATAGGAGTAATAATAATATTGACTTCTAGCCAATTGTAATCCGCATCCTAACACTGAAATAGTGGACATACATAAACCTGGCTAAATTTGAGATAAACAATTAACTTTTACAAGTTGAAACACCGACAATTATTAGTATTGTTTTGCTAAACCTTTTTAGAGTAATACTTGTTACTAGTTGAAACATTGTTAGATATTTCATATCACAATTAAATGGAATATGAAATTGATGATAGGAGATGATTCAGAAAAGCAATATTGTCGTTTGAAAGTTTTGACACTGAAAGATTAAAGTATGTACCATATAAGTCAGATGCTAAAATAAATAAGAAATACGTGTGATGTTGAATGTTAGCCATTGATATTTATCATTTATATATATACATATATATATATATCAAAGTGCGGTTTCATTTTCAACTTTAGCTGGCGTCAAACCTTTGTCGTTTTTCTTTTTCTTATGACAATATTCCTTCTTTTTCCTTGAGATGGCAGACAGACTCCAAACGTACAAGCAAACAGAGGACAAGAAATGAAGCAAATACATCATTATGTCGATGAAGAACTCCACCGACCGACAAGGAGACAGAGCCACGGATTTCATGAAAGCCGGAATTGGTTTCTGATGGAAAAGTCCAGTGAGAAAGATTGCATAACAAACGTCAAAAAGAAAATAACATGGGTTTATTCTTTTAGAGTTTAACTTGAATATAATTTTTAAATTGAATTTGAATTAAACTTGTAATTTGAGTTTGTATTTGATTGTGTACATTTGAGTTATAATTTGAGATAAGAATCTTTTTGAGTTTATATTTGAGCGAGTCAAAACTTAAATTTGTATTTAGATTATATTTTAATAAAAACTAAATGCTGATGAAAAATTTTAATAGGGTATATGGGTCAGGTTTTTTTCGTCTTCTCGTTGTCAACGCATAGAAAAAAAAATCATCTCAATCAGAATTAAAACGAAAAAGTTATAGCATTTTTAAGAATAGAAAAAATAGTGTTCATTAATTTGAGTTCGAGTTTCTGAACTCGAATTGAAGGGGAAACTTGAACTCGAGTTTTAATTCTAAACTCGAGTTTAAATTTAAAAGAACATAAACTCGAATAAAATTGTAACTCGAGTTACATTTTTTTAAGTTTTTCACTCAAAAAACAAGCCCATAGTAAAAGAAATAAATAGAAGACAGCTAAATGTGTCTCAGAAAGTTAAGGAAACACTTGTCTTTTAGGTTTTTTTTTCTAAAACAGTATGGTTTCAGAAGATAAACATCACTTGTGTAGTTGTTTTCTCTGTCTCACTATATTGAGGAAACATGGCCATCTTCTCTGTATAATGCTTGCTTCCAGCCGGCCCTAATCTTTGCTTTTTTTTTTTTTTTTTTTTTAATATAATGTAGAATCGAACTCGCATTTTTTCAAATTCAAACCATGTCTCACCATACTTCATGTCGTTTGAGCTAGTGAATTAATCTTTATCGAATCATTTTTTAGATGTAAAAATATTCATGATATCATTTACTTGACAAAATTTGACATTACGACTTTGTCTGAGATGTAGACTATGTTTAGAATTGATCCCATTTTTATTTTTTTTACGTTTTTTAAAAAAATAAAAAAGAAAACGTTTCTAAAACGGCGTTTGGCACAATAAAAATAAAAAAGTGAAATGAAAACGATTTTTTAGTTTAGTGTAAAATGAGATAGAAATAAAAAATGACTTTTAGTCATTTTGCAGTTTTTGTTTTCGTTTTCTCCTCTCTCGAGCAGAGAGAGAAGGAAAGAAACATTAATGAGTTTTTTTAATACTGAAAATAATCTCTTGATAAAACTATCAAATGCATTTTTAAAAATGGTTTCTGTTTGAGATTAAAAACATTTTCATTTTTATTTTCAAATAAAAAAATAAAATCATTTCAAAACGAGTTTTAAACGCGCCCATAATATTGGATTGAATTTTTGTTGTTTGGATTGAGATGGATATGGAGTTTCATAGACATCTTCTCATCAATAATCTCACTATTTTTTTCATGCGTAAGAGAATGAGGTCTTCCACTATAAATTTGGAGTTTTGATCGGACAATTTATCAAACAAAAATTGAGGGAATTAACAATTATGAGAGTAGTTTTCATGGTGATGATAACATAGAGTGGGTGGAAACTGGAAAGGACCAAGAACCCACCACTATAAGCAGAAATGGAACAATATGGTATAAAGTTTTTGGACCAACACTCTTATATATCATGTCTACTTCATAATTTATGCACGTTCACTTTGTCCCTTTAGAATTCAAGGGACAAAGTGAGATGGCATAAAATAAAATTTAAAAAAAAAATGTGAAACTTGAAAGTAAACTCTTTACCATGACAAGCTCTACTGAGCTATTCTTTACCAAATTCCTTTTCGTTTACTTTTTTTTTTAAATAACACAAAATTGCCTAATTGTTAATTAAAGCCTCGTTCATTTTGCCGATTCGAGTTTTTAGTTTTAAGTTTTTACAGTAAAAAGCTCTCAGAAAATGTCACATTAATTTTTCTGCTACAGTGAAAAACTCTCAAAAAATGTTACATCTCAACTCGAATTGAAAACTCAAATCTGCTAAGTAAACAAGACCTAAGTCTTTTTGTAATCAATCATTAAAAGGACAACAAAGGTAGCCCAAACCATGGAAGTAGAAAAGGAATCTGAGCAACCTACTTCGGAGTTGGTTCAGAACTGAAGCCCTTAGTGGACCCCTCAATTTTTGGAGAATATTAAATCGGTATTTGCTCATCAAATTATCGTGTCCTCTCGATGGACCCGTTTAATTTATTAATTTGAGTTTTTAATTCAAATTGAGATGTGACTTTATATAATAATTTTTTACTATAACAAAAAAAATTAAATGCAACTGTTTCTGAGAGCTTTTTACTGTAACAAAACTTAAATTCTAAACTCAAATCGGTAAAATGAACGGAACTGTATAAACTTCTACGACTCCACCGATACAAGGACCTAATAACTCGTTAACCGATTATTAAAATAAGTATTTATGAAGCATTGCAAAGACCACGTTGATTCCCAAAAATAAATAAATAAATACGGATCATATTGAATTGAACGAAGATAATCACTTTTAGCGTCCAAAAAAAAAAAAAAAAGAGTAGCATCAATGTATACGGCATTGACAACTTTTAATTCTTTCTCCAAAGAATATATTTGAAAATCTGCTCTAGAGTCTTTAATCCCGAGTCAAGAGGGGAAACAAAAGGTGTGGTAGAACTTTCATTTACATGCAATTTAGTCGGATAAGCACAGAAAAAAAAAAACTGCTTATCTTCCAAGTTCAGAGAACATGGCTCGGAAACAATATTCTTCCCCCATCACAAGATAAGGGAAAACTGAGGGATATTCATGAATAACCCCAAGACCTCCAAGGATCAAGCAACAAAATACCTATGATTTCACTAGTTGGTTTACTGAAAATAAGCTTGCCGCGGAGGAGGAATCATGCCATCAAGAAAGGCTATATACCATTGAGACAACCATTGTGGAAATGAAGAAAATGATTGCCTTCGAAGCATACTCATAGGTCTTGCAAAATATTTTCAGAGTTTCATAAGTGATGGGGAGCGAGCTTGTTGTACCTCCACAACATCAACAAGCATGCCTGCTTCGTCGTCGACTCGTCATCATCCACCAACTATAGTTCATCATTTTGCAACTCACCAAAATCTACTAACGCCACTCTCGGCATTGGTTGCACTTCCAGAGGCCATCAAATGATGACTGGTCAGTCGAGGGCAAACAATGACTGTGTACCCAAAGCCCACAATTCTGACAAGAAAGATCGGGATCTGGTTCTTCATGGAAACAAAGCTGACACTTGGCAGATGCTGATGGCATGGGATTCCATGCATTGCTAATGTTCATTCCATGTTGTTCACAGACCTCATCCTGTGAAATTGCGCAGAACTTTCCCTGATCTTCTGGTTCCTCCCCAGGAGCATCAGCTCCCAGCAACTCCGAAAAAGTGAAAAAGGTCTGGGGTTCAAAATCATAATCAAAACCTTCACCGTCAAACATTATGTCACCTTCCACACCGTCGACAGAGATATCCCATTCGGTAGGAGGATACAATGTGTTCTCTGTAGGTTCCATGGGGTTTTCCATCATAGTATCCGAATAAAATTCAGCATTAGAAAAATTACTGCCCGGAAAATCATCCAAATCCCCTTCACGCTTCACATGCCTTCTAACTGGCAATTTCTGTGGCCCTGGCCTACCAGTGTCCCATTCAGTATCAATTTCTGAATCACGCTCCATAACAAGCTCGACTCTTGAAAGAGGAAAAAGAAGAGGATCATCGTCCTGTTGGGACACTTCCTCCAAGGGAAACATTGGAGTAGAGGGTTCACTTTGTCTGGAATAGAAAATGGTCCCAGAATCGGAGTCCACTCCGGAACTTTCTTGCTTCAAAGGTGTAATGCATGTTTTCTTGCTTTCACTCATCGGAGTCGCAATTTCACTCAAGGGAAACATTGGAGTAGAGGGTTCACTTTGTCTGGAATAGAAAATGGTTCCAGAATCGGAGTCCACTCCGGAACTTTCTTGCTTCAAAGGTGTAATGCATGTTTTCTTGCTTTCACTCATTGGAGTCGCAATTTCACTTTGTCTTGGGTAAAAAGCAGTTCCACTATCAGAGTCCACCCCAGAATTCTCTCGTTTCAAATGCCGAATGAAATTCTTTTTGCCCTCCTGTGTTTTCTCTTTATGGTCCATAAAGGGACACAACGGTGATTTTATCCTCCTGCACTTGCAACACTTGAAGCCTGCTATATCAAAAATCTTTGACTCCTCGAGTTTAACAGCATCAGCGTGATACCAATCTGCCAATGAACACATACTCTAAATTAAACATAAAATAACAGAGATATAAGAAATTTTCACTACAACATCAACAAGCCTTAATCCCAACTAAATAAGATATTTTCACTGTGAAAAAGAAAAAGATAAAGCGCCTAATGTCTGGATAAACTTACTTTTGCAAGTTTCGCAGCAAATATACATCAGATCTGACCTATATGGCTTTCGGCAAAGGTGGCATTGAGGTTCCATCCTGTGGGCACCCAAGCCACCCCCCTTTAAAAGAATGTTATTAAGCCTGAAATCAATGCTTGTATCTTTAATGTTTTGATCAGGAACGCTTGAATCCTTACTGTTCTTCTTCTTCCAGATGACACCCCAATTACACTGCTTGCGTCGACTTTTCACAGCTATACTAGATTCAGAAGTAGCTTGTTTGGTCACAGAAGGAGTGTCCTGTGCTCTGATATTAGATTTACCCACGGTCATCAAATTCTTGTATTTTGGCACTTGCAAGTGCAAAGGACTAGTTGGAGATTCATTGCAAGTTCCATTCTGCGTAAGAACTTTTCCGTGGTAGCACTGCTTGCACATCATCAAAAACTCAACTTCCTCATTTGTTGAAAATGTTGAACTAACTGTACAGTCTCTATGACAAAAACCTGCCTCATATATTGGAACAAGTTAATAATTCATCGAGTTCAATACAAAAATAGACCTTAAAAACTAAGGAAGAAGCAAGGGATTGTTCCAGAAACAGAAAACATTATTCACTAAGACTGACAGTTCATTAATTACGTCCGACCGATATAGATGTAGCACCATGAATCTTTCATGGCTTTCCAAAAACCTAATCTGAACTCAAAAAAGCAGTTCTCTTCATAATGTGCATGAATACTTATGGTTGATTTGCCAAAAATAAGAAATGGACTATAGCCCACACCACATCACTCACAGTAAAAAATAAAATAAAATAAAATAAAATAAAATAAAATAACACATATTTGGGTTCAATCTAAAAGTATCCAAGCACATTTTTTTTTTAGTTTATTCTAGAATGTTCATATCATAGGCTTTGCTCATCCAATCTTTCCAATTATAAGGCCAAATATCAAGTTCAGTCTCATTCCAACTTCCAAGCCAAGATCACCTAATAGGCGCTGGTTTCAACATTTAATTAGTTAGTTGAAGGATATCAATGCCAAAGAGATATAATTGCTAGGTGTTCCAAATCCTAAAGTGACTAAAAAATAAAATTTACCTTATTCAGAATAATAATAATAACAGAAAATTAGAAAAGAATTAAAAAAAAAAAAAAGAGCTTTAAAATTAGCAATGTTCTACCCTCCACGACCACCCTGCAAAGGAATCAAAATTAACATCACGGTGAGAATGTACCTTTGCACACACCGCACTTGACTGCCGTCCTAAAAATGGAATGAAAAAGTACTTCATGAGCCTAGGCAAGTAGGTGCAAGGAAAGGAGATAAAAAGGAGAACATCAAATAATCATTACCCTAATACAGCATCCATTTGACATGAAATACAGGTGCATATCTCCAGATTATCTCTCTTGCATGTAAGGTAGAAAAACACATCTCTGTAAGGAGCCTTCATCCGTTTCTTCTGCAACTTAGGCAAGAAATTAAAAGGCTCCTGAATTGATGGCAATGGCACTTCAATAGCACCTCGTTCGTACTCTTTAATCAAGTATAAAGGAACCCGATTTTCATGAAACCAAAACTTCTCCTGCCCATCCTGACTTTGCTCAATTTCAATGATACTCTTCATGACACGGGAAGGAAGATGCTTTTGGCCGGCAAAGGCAATCCCATAAATGACCTTGTTTTCCAGAACTCTTTTGCTACAAATGACCGCATTTCTAAAAGCAGATGCTTCTGTCTCTGCACATTTCCCATCCTGGAGATTTTGCTCAGGATGAACAAGATCACTCCATCTTACATGACAGTCAAGGTATCTGACCTGATTCAAATTCCAATTGAATTATTTCAAGTTAAACTAACTGACTCCACATGTAATCCCTCATGCTGCCAACAAGAGAATATCCAAGCAAAGATTAGGGGGAATGAAGACTTAAGTGCAATAGCAAAAAGGAACCAGACCTGAAGTGCAAGCTGGGAGGCATTATTACTCATTTCAACCGCAGCCCTCCAAGCTAACTGTCTGCTTCTTTTAGGAATCTCAGAACCATCAGTATAAAATACACTAGAGATTTTCCTCGAACCTCCTAAAAGAAGACAATCATCAGCATGCATTTTTTTATCCAAGTTTTGTGTATCATAAGAATGAAAATTTATTTTGTTAAAGATATTATATCAAGTGGTAAAAGAGTAACCGACTGCTTAAAAATTTGAGTAACTGACTTGGTTTTGCAGAATGTTACCTTGACGAGCTGCTCTCTTTACCATTGCAGAGGGCAAAATTGCTTTCTGGAATACAAGCTTTGATTGCTTCCCCCCTTGCCACCAGATGAAGCTTTTTTCATGGCAACCATCATCTGTAAGTTCAGACATAGCAGATTGCTTCTTTCGCCTACCAGGACCACATTTTTGTGTTGTTCCAGCAGTGCATGAAGCATTTTGCATTGCCGAATATTCAACCAACCAATCATCAACAAGCTTAACCCAATCACTCAAAAGAGCAATAATCCGTATATTTTCCTCGAGCTGCAAATAAAACACGGATCATCCACTAAAATGTAATAGCACATAAATGCGTACAAATCTAAATACAGGACACCAAGGTTGTGTCTGGTATGAGGGTTCTAGAACTGGAACCATGATTCTTGTTCAAACCTTTGTTTGTTTGCAAAAAGTAAAAATGGTTCTTGAAAATCAGTTGGATGATTATGATTCAAGGTTTGAATCCTTATGTGATGTTTTAAACCAGAGCCACCCCAAAAAATAAAACCACCCCCCCCCCCCCCCCCCAAAAAAAATGTTTTAAACCAGGGCCCCCCCAAAAAAAAAAACCCCCCCCCCCCCCCCCGGTTTTGGATGGTTCAAACCCATGGTTCTGATTTCGGTTCCATAACCATGGTTTGGACCCCAAGTTCAAACCATGAATCATGGTTCTAGTTCTAAAACCAAAACCACCCTGGTTTGAGCCCTCATACCAAACGCAACACAAATGATCTGCAGTTTTCACCTCAGGTATGCTGCGTGTTATGTTTCTGACCTACCAGATCAATTTCTAGCAGTTTTCACATAAACAAAACTCAACAGATGTTTTAACGCTCATAGATAAAGAATGCAGGAAAACGAGAGCTTAAAAACTGCACCAAGCACTTGTTGGTCATAAATAGGGTTATTTCATGAAAATATATCTTTATATAAAATGATTAACATGTCTATATATTAGGTTAATAGAGAAAATGTCATAGCTCTTCCATTAGAGATTTCCGTAACAACAGGATTAAGAAGTTAAGTAAACTTTTTTTTTTATCCAAACACATGCATGCACTACAATGGACAAGCATCTGAGATTCTGAAGTGCAATCTGGCGAAACAAGCAAGAAGCATTTACAACACACATGCAATACCTAATAAAAATTATGTGTGCGCATGTGTCTTTAAGAAAAGAATTTAAATTATTTAAGTAACAATACAAACAAATCACTGATAAAAAATACAAATAAATCTATGAATATAAATTATAAGAACTTATTAAACCTCATACTTCTTTTTTGTCTGTAAAGATTATCAGGCTTGATACAAATTAAACCTCATACTTCTTTGATACTTATACCTTATAAATCACAAACCTTAAGTCCTAGCAAGCGCGTGATACAAACTAATACATACTTCATAGAATTCCTTGCAGATTTTTTCTTTTTTTTTTGGCAATCTAATACTTGACAGAATTCCTCACAGGCAATTTTCTCCTCCAACTACACTTTCCCGCTTACCAATAAAAACTTAAAACTAAACTATTTCTCTAAAGTTTAAAAGACAAAAATTACCGCAACCCCTAGATATCCACAAGAACATAAAAGCAGATCCATGTATTTGCTTCAGCAAAGATGCATTTCCTTCGAATCTTGTGGAGAATCAAACATCAAACTTATGTTTGGCTCACTAGGTGGAACTTATGAGTGGGAAAGAGAAAGAGATGCCACTTTACAGGCCACATACTAGAAAGAAAATTGTAACGCAAAATAATAAACCCAAAAAAGCAAACCAAATGATAAATAAAGAACTTACTTCAAGCAGGAGGGCTTTTATTTCACTGCAAGATGACGCTTGTTCCACCTGTTTGCACCATTGTTTCCTATAACTTGCATTCAGAAAGGGGCCAACTATTAGACCACATAAACTTTCCTCCATATATAATATGTATGTTGCAATGCTTGCAAGACTCCCCTCTCCACTCTTTAAGGGACGGAGGGTGGCAAGGATCCTAGTAGCACCTTTAGTGGCACTTAAGGCAGCATGATTTAACATACACCCTCTCTTGCTCGAGACAGTAGCCTTACAGGATAGGCACCAACCACACCTCTCCCTTGGAACCTCCACAAGCTTCTTCTCAGAAGTGGGCCAGAAGAAACGTGAGGCTACTAATGAGAATGCTTTTGTTTGCAAATAGTTTTCAGATGCGACTTTTTTGGAATTACCCGAAGTATGAGTCTCTGAAACCCGAGTTTCTTCTGAAGAGAGAAGAGCCAACTTAGCAGCAGCTGATGAAGCAAAGTCCCCGTGCATATAATGATTTAAATAAGCCTGAGGTTTATAAAGAGACCCCATGTACACACAATCATCAAATGAATTGCTTTCACCCTTCCCTAAAGCTTCATAATTGCCTTTGTTTCTCTGAGAAGACAAAGTCACTAGAAAACGAATACCATTTCCATGCCCAGTGTAATTGCAGTTACTGGTAAGTTCTTCTGCAGTTGATCTCTCAACTAAACTTTGATTGCTGAAATCAGAATGACCAACATGTTGGCTAACTGAACCAATCAACCCATCGGCCTTGATCTGAGAACTAGTAAAGTCAACTTGAACCATATTAACGCAAGTCTCAAGTGATGTTGTCACGTCGCCCATACTACTTTCATTTATACTAGCAGTGTTGTTGTGATCATCCGCGACAGGAAGAGGAAGTGAATAAGTAGGTAAGATGGCATCTTCTTTTGGCTTTGCTGAATCTGCATCTCTTTCC
>NW_010362372.1:381791-409282 GCF_000414095.1 Morus notabilis
TCTTTCCCTCATTTCTGGTAGAGATGTGATACTCATGGGTATGTCCCAATATTGTACAATTGCCTGGCAAACCCCCAAGTATAAAGCTCCATGTTGTGCAGACGAACAAAGCATCTGCAGAACTTTTGGAATGTCCTTCCTATTGTAATACCTGAGACATGGTTCTTCGTTGACCAAAGCCTTGAGCCTGAAATAATTGTCAGGAGATTATGCAGTGGAGATAAAAGGGCTAAACAAGATTTAAAATAAATAAACTACTGAGCAACACGAGAAGACAGAACGCAAGAAAGAGCAAAGACTAAGATGAGGAATAAAAATAAAAAATAAAGAGTCGTGATGGTGTTATAAATAAACCAGCAGTGCACAAATTAAAGCACTAATCATAAATTCAGCAATAATGAAATGAAATGCCAGAAGGGCGTAAAACAAAGATTGTAGAAACATACACCAATAAGTGGTTGCAAGTACCCAAGAAGACTTGCCCATATGAATCAATCCCAAATATTTCAGCGCCTTTAAGGGACGTTCCAATTCTAATGGTTGGCCCTATCTTGTTCACTGTGCACTCTGGACAATACCATGATCCTTCTGGTATAGACAATTTCATCACACCTATGCATCTAGTGTGGTATGCCGATGGGCACCCGTCACAACAAAGTAAGGTACCATCCATGCCACAAAGTCGACATTCATCACTATTTCGATCAACGTCCGCATTAGCAGCATCCACATCACCTTTAGTACTCTTGGAACCGCGAAAATTTGAGTTACTTGATGAATTTATCATATGGTTTTCTCCAATAATTCCAATAGCTTCTCTGTTCTTGCAGGCAGAAGTTTTCGAATATCTGGGATGGACCCTTCTGGGTCCATTTTCAGGAGGATTTATGTCATCTGCATCACAATCTACCCCAACTTCTGATTCCTCGCGCGCATCAATCTCAGCTCTTAGCTCTGCAGAATCTAGGATATCATCACATAAAACTTGCAGAATAATTAGCTTCCTACCCACAGGTAAAGAATAATACTCCCTTCCCAAAACTTCATCATAAAACCCCTTCCACTCTGGTTCCTTTGTGTATCCCATAATTGTCAAGTATTGAACCAAGTAAACAGGCCAAGTCAACGTGTCCAGCAAGTACCAGTCAATACACCTGTCAATAAGTTTCAAAATAACCTTTAAATTTATTTGGAAAAGTTTACTAATATAGCAACCTAACCAAATTAAACACAGCATAAAATGAGGGTGATGTAATAAATGACAAAATGGAGAGAATGGTAATGAACATCTAATGATCTAATAGCTCGCTTTCATTTAATATATGATGGTGATCCAATAACCGGAAAAAAACAAATCCACTGACACAAGCATTGCTGGGTTTGTCATGTTCATCCTACAGCAGAATTTTAGTATTTGTTTTTACACAACTATGAAAGACATCTCACTAGATGAGAACTTGAAAGAAAAAATAAACCTAACACAGCCAAGTATGTTTTTCGGTTTTTGATGTCTCTTGTCTTCAAAGAGATGACATAACACACCAGGAAAAGAAAAGGGTATTTACAAATTATAGAGGAACCTAGATATAAGTACCTCACGCATTTTGATGCAAGCTCCAAGCCTTCGGCAGAGAGTGTCTCAAGATGACGCCTCAAGGCACGCATAACAACAAGATGGATGGCATCCAACAATGTGTTAGGAACACGACAATTAAGCGACCCCACAAAATCATCCAAAGTAAACGGACTTAAGAACAAAGAGATGCTAAACGATCGCAAGAAACCATAAACCGAAAAAAGATGTGACACATACTGCTCCGGCACACCAATGGATCCAGAAGAAGGTGGCAGTTCCGGCGGAGGAACAGCAGGTGCCTCGTCTGCAAAACCCAAATCCCTATCCCTACCACATTCAGAAGAATCACTTGACGAATCAGAATCACCGTCAACTTCTCCCTCATCATTTTGAGCAACTGATCCATCATGCAACTCATTCGACGTGGATGGTTCAACCTTATCGGCCCCCTTTGTTGATTCCACACCGCGGCCGTTTGAACCATCTATGGAATTCCCACCATTTTTCAACACCAACGCGTCAAGTTTCTTCCTTCTGACGCTCAAATCCTTGTTGAAATCTTTAGCGTCCAAGAGACTTCCGCGAATCTCACGGCTCTCCAAATCCTCAAAGTCGCCATCTTCGTAATTCACTCTGTACAAACCATCTGCATAATACACAACTTTCCCGAGAAAAACTCCACTTCCACCAAACTCTTTCAGCAGATATCGGCCCAGCAACACAATCGGCTTCATCCCGGTGACCTGTTTCTTGCTTTCTGGGCCCACTTTTCCATCACCAGCAACATTTTCATCTTCATCCTCTCTCCTCCGTTTCCTCGGCCGACCCCTTTTCCGAGCAACCGGAGCCTCCATTCACCAAATCCAATCGGGTCCTAACCCTAAATTCCCTTCGAAACAACAATCCCCAACAGAACTTTCTATAACAAAAAGCTAAATGAAAACTATCCGATACTTCATTGGTAGTTCTGCAACAAACAAACAAAAAAATCTAGGGTTTCTGAGTGAATCCTACAAAAGGGCAACAAGAAAATTGGCAAAGACTATGAAAATTTATCGCTTTTCCCAATCAACCAAAAAAAAAAGCAATTACTAAATCCTGGAGTGTTTTGTCCGAGAATACGGGAACTGAGGAATGGGGATAGAGAGAGGAAAAATGAACAAGCAGAGAGAAAAATATGGTACCTTTATTAGATTTCAATTACCGCCATTGGAGGACGCGTCTTCGGCTTCCAGGGCAGAACAGTGAGGACGACGAGAAAGCCCTAGAGGAAGAGAGAGAATGAGAGAGAGAGAGAGAGAGAGAGAGAGACGAAAGTGAGAACCACGGCCCCTCTCCACACTCTTCTCACCGAGTTAAATTGGTCTCGTACTCTCGTTCAGTTTTTTACGACTCGAAATTTAACTCGTCCGAGTTTGCGTTCAACCCGTCCGATTTAATCATGAACTCGCTTTTTTTTTAACTCTCAATTAAAAAAAAATAAAAACAAAAAAAAAGGTAGCGAACTTGCTTTCTAAATTCGTAAATTAACCAGGGAAACATTTTGGCAAAAATATATTATTGGAAATGATAACGTGGGCGCACCCCCATATTAGGCCTGCGAGCCCCGTTCCTTTGACCATTAAACTAAAGATTCAAAGTTCGTTTGGTACGAGAATTTAAAATATGATGATGTTAATTATGATTCTGAAATTATAATTAAAATTCATTATTTTAAGTTCAAATCATGATTCTAAAACCATGATTTAAAATCAGGGATTTGAATCACCTTAAATAAGAGGCAGGGTTTAGAATCATGAGTGATTCTGGTTTAAAACATCACATCAGATTTTGAATCATGATTCTGAATCATCCAAACTAAATACTGATTCAGAATCACTGTAAACAAACATTGATTCTCAACCAGGATCCAGAATCATGATTTTGGATCCATCTACCAAACGAACCCTGAGGCCTCATTCATTTCACTAATTCGAAGTTTCAGTTCTAGGTTTCTACAGTTAAAAGCTCTCAAAAAATATCACATCTAATTTTTTTCTACTACAGTTAAAAGCTTTCAAAAAATGCCATGTCTTAGCTCGAATTGAAAACTCAAATCCCCGAAGCGAACGAGGCCTAAATGTTCCCATTAATTTTTCTTAGACAAATACTTAAATGCACATTCTTTTCACACCTCGAATCACAACCCAAACTTTATTACAACAATATTTTTTTCATAAAAATTTAAGTTTAACTTTTTAATATTGAGTCTTCTCTCATATAAAATGCACTTTTAAACTCAAATTTTCAACTCAAGTTTAAAAAAAAAATGCCTAAACTTTCATGGTAGTTTATCAAAATGCCATATTTTATTCTTTGTTTTCAAGAATGCCAATATATTGTCACTGGATCATGATGTATCTTTAAATAAATAACGTATTTTTATTGAAATAAGATACTATAAATTTTTATAAGTAATTTTTAATTTTAAAATAAAAGTTCCTTTACAAAACACTCTATTCTAACATCTATTGTGCTTAGCCTCCAAGCTACCATTTCTCACCTAAAAAATGCTTTAAATTCTCTTAAAATTTGTTTTGCATCATATCTCTACATGTTATTCTTTCTCTCTTTCTTTCTTTGTTTCTTTCTTCTTCTTTTTTTCTTTTGTAGAAATTACCCATGATCATCTTCATTTGTATCTCAGGCCCTTAACATTCACTTTCATAGGTATGGTAAACATAACATAAAATATATTGTTTTGACCTAAGGGTTTATAACCCGTTTGGTTCATAGATTAGAATCATGAGATTATAACCATTTTCGATTTACGTGTATTTTTTGTGAGAGAAAATATTGTAGCGAACCATGAACCATGGTTCGAATCAGAGAACGAATCCTCCAACCAAACGGGCATATGAAATTTAGCACAACGATATCATATAAAGGGTTTAAGAAGAATAAATAGATAAAGGAACAAATTGTTTAAAAAGTTCTTGTAGAAAAACAAAAATATAGGTATGAACTAAAAAACCAAATCTGAATTTTTTTTTTTCATCTTTAGATTTTTTTTTACTATTTTTTATCTATTTTAAAACACTTATTGTGTGCTATATTTTTTCTGAAAATAAACATTTTATTAACAAGTGAGTTAAAAGTGTATATTTTAAAAAATTAGGGTTGTTAAGCTTTTAAAAGTGAATGTGGATTAAAGTAAGATAAGAGGATATTCTCATCAACCGTTGACAGAAAATGATGCCAAATAGCAAATGCATGACCATTTTTCAACAAGTAAAATTTAAATTATTTAAACGGATGTCTTTCAACTTTAGAGTTGCCTTCATTTTGTCATTTAAACTTTAAAAGTCTACACTGTACTACTTTAAACTTTGAATTTCTCCCACTTCACTCTTTATGTTTTATTTTCTGTCAAAACCAAATAAAAAATAGCACGCGTGCTTACATGAGAGTTTTAGGATGGTAAAATTGTAGTTAAATTTTTTATTATTCGCATCCATACCCTTTAAATTTTAGGGTTGTCTCAACTTTGCCTCTTAAAGTTTAAAAGTACCCATCTTACTACCTTAAATTTTGAATTTCACTTTGCCCCATTTACTTCAATACAATTAGTATTCGCACACTCATTTACATAGCAATCTGATCACTCAATACGATTTTTCAGTAATACAACTTCTTTTATTTGATTTTCTAAACACATATTGATGACTTTTTTATCATTTTTTTTATTTTAACTGATTTTTTTACTAGGGAGATTGGCTTATGTCAAATAAGAGTTTGATGGATTTGGATTAAGCCCGCAATTTGTTAACAAAATGGATAAAATTGTGACTTAATTTCAACGATTTTAGCATAATTACTCCCTGAATTTTTCGTGATTTAGTAAATTACCTCTAAAATTTTTAATTTTGACAATTAACCCCTTGAGTTAGTAAAATTATTACAATGTGCCTCATTTTACTAATTTTTTTTAAAAAAATTTAATTAGATTTAAGGGATTAAAAGTTGATAAATTGAAAGATTTGTGTTACATTTAATTTGGGATGTTGAAATTTTTCATCGAACATGTTTTTTCGACACTAATTTAACACAATCATTGTCAAAAAAATGTTATATTGCAACAATTGTATAAGTTGAGAGGACAAGTTACTAAAATTAAAAGTTTAATAGGCAAGTTGCTAAAACCATACAAATTCAAGGGTAAATGTGTAAAATACCCTAATTTTAATTGCAATGTAAGTTGCAATCAATGATGAAAATGTCAATATCCAATAAAATATTGGTACCTATATTTTATGAAAATATTAATATCTATGGGAAATGACTAAAATATGCAAATTTATCTTAAAACACTTTATTTTTAAATGAGATTTAAACAACCTCAAATACTTTACATAAATTAAATAAAATTTCAAATAAAAAAAATACTGACTGTATGATATATATGCATGGTAAGAAATGATCATAGTACAATAAATGTCGAGCATATGCTTACAAATTAATTAAAATAATTAAAAACCAACCTAAGGCAACTACCTTGCATCCAGAGTTTCATACAAGCTTAAAAAATATCAATATTAAAAGGAGCTTTTATAAGGTTTGAAGGTATTAAAAAATTGAAATACTTTCTCAGTTTAGATAATATTAATACAAACACATGGAATTTGAATAGTTTTTTTTATGTAATTTTAGAAGACTAATTTTTAAAAAGTAATAAAAAAACATGAATTTAACTACATTAAAAAGTAAATTTAAAATACATGAATTCTACATTCAAAACTAAATTAAAAATAAAAATGATAAATATAGAGTACAAATATTTTGTTGACATTTCCACAAAAATTTCATGATAATTTGTCATTTCACCACTTTTTAAGTGGTAAAAATTCAAACTTTAGGGTAGTATGGTATCAACTTTAAAGTTCATGTGGTAAAATGGAGGCAACGCTACCGTTCAACTTGACATGTGTACAAACAATTTAAAATTTAATTACGATTTTACCCTTTTAAACTCTTAAGCGAGCACACGTGCTATTTTTTATTTAGTTTTAATGGAAAATGAATTGAGAGGAAGAAATGAGAGAAGTTTAAAATTTAGAGTAGTACGATGGGAAATTTTAAAATTTAAGAGAAAAAATGGAAATAACCCCAAAGTTCATGAACTGCCCCTAAAATAAATTTTATTTTGCACGAATAATTGGTAAATTCAATTCCTATAATAAACTTTAGTTATCTTTTCAAGTTTAAATAAAAATTTAATATATCAAATTACTTCAAAGGATAAAATATATTAAAAAGTCAAAGGTCAAACCAATACTACAAAAAGACTTATATGGATGTCCCCACACGATCAGATCCACCCTATTAAAATACGCAAGGCCAAAGGCATCTAATAAGACATAAAATTTTACTTTAGAAAAAAAGAGTATTTAAAAAAAAAAAAAAGGCAACGCACAAAAGAATATTTATTTCCAAATCCAATGCGGGCAGTGAACGGAACCAACTCAAAGTAATAACGAGTCAACTCGTGGACTCGCCCGATTCGAGAGTTTATGAGAAAAGCAAAGCAAAAAGGGGCAGATCATTGACCGCGAGAATTCCATTTAGCTCCATTAAAAGACAAAAAAAGTAATTATAGGAAGGAAAAACAAAGTTGGCGGGAACCATTTCAATCTTTTGGTGGAACCACCCGCCAAAATTCTTGAAGTTTTGAAATAATAAACGGCAATAGGAAAAAAGAAACGTATTTATCAATTTTTTTTTTCTCAAAAACAAAACTATATATTCTTTTTACCTAAATAGATTTCCAAAGGGTTTACGCTTTTAGATTATGTCATATTATGCTCTTAATTCCCTAAATTTGTTTTCTATTTAGATTAATTCGTTGTTGGTTTGTGAAAATCGAACGTTTTTTCAGAATTTGAGGTTTGTTTAAGAATATTTAGGGTCTGTTCGGTTCGTTAATTCGAGTTTTTAATTCGAGTTGAGATGTGATGTTGTGTAAGAACTTTTTACTGAGCAAAAAAGTTAGATGTGACTGTTTCTGAGAGCTTTTTACTGTAGCAAAACTCGAATCAGCGAAAATAACGGATCCTTAGGTTCTTTGAATATTTTAAAAATAAATTTTAACTTAATAACTTATTAATTAATTAATTATAAGTGTGAAATGCCATTTTTATGTTTTAAAAATAACTTCGGGTATCAAGAAGATATTTTAAAAAATTAGAATATCATTTTATTAGAATCTTTTTAGTATCTTCATAAAAATCACAAAAAAAAAAACACATGATACTAATATAAAAAACGAAAGAACAAGCAAGGTGTCGCACATAGTTATTTAAAAGCTATTATAGATTCTTATATGGGTAAAAATTAGATTCTTATATAAGCACAATATCTAAAAGTACAAATTAGATTCTTATATGAGTGCCCACAAATATTCTTTAAAGTTTACTCTCAATCTCAATTTAATCTCTCATTTTTAAAATGTTATATAATTGATTATTAAACTTTTATTATGTTTCAATTTTAATCATTCCGTTAGCCAAACTTTAAATACTTACGGAATATGTGGAATCTAAAAACTAAAATTAGAAAAATCTAAACAGTCTAAAATTAGAAACCACGCTTTTAGCACTCCAAAGCACTGCTTAATTACATTTCTCAAAGAGTGAGAAAAGATCAATCATGACATGCAAATCCAATATATACAAGAATAATTACATTTCTCAATGAGAGTAAGAAAAGATAAATTATGACATGCAAATCCAATATTATAAAAAAATAAAACTTTCTGTGCAATACCCTTCTAAACGATAATTTTGTACTTTCAAAATTTGTTGTGATATTTTTTTCTCCTCTAATTTGTCCTATACAATTATTTTTTCTTTAAATATGTCCTTATCTAAATATTTCTGTGATGTTTCTTTAAAATAATACAACCATGATAAATATTTCGGGCCCGTTTAGTTCGCTGATTCGAGTTGAGATGCGGCTTTATGTGAGAATTTTTTATTGTAGCAAAAAAAGTAAATGTGACTGTTTTTTATAGCTTTTTACTGTAGCAAAACTCAAATTCTAAACTCAAATCGGTGAAATGAACGAGACCTAAGTTTTAAGAGTAAAATGGCACGTTGTAAAGACATAATTATGTTTTTTTTTTTAACTTGAGGTAGGAGATTCAAACTCTTTACCTTATGGTGGAGTTAAATGTGAAATTATTGGAGTTAAGTGTGAAATTACTATTAAGTTGTTAGTAACCACCGTACTTTCTTTGAAAAAAACCTTCTTTTTAGCTCTTAATTAGGATTAGGACACGTAAGGTGTTAGCGAATATCTGATAAATTCTCTCCATTGTTTTGCGCATAAGTTGGGATCGACATTTTTTTTCTTATTTATTGTAAAATAGACATATATGTAATTAACTCTTAAAAATTTGCACAGCTAGAGCCCAAATGTTCTGCACAACTAGAGCAGACGAAGCGAAGCTATTAGATTTATTTTCAACGTTGGATACGTGAAATACAAAACCATTCAAAAATAATTACAAAATTTTGGAAAAAAAGTTATTGCATTGGGACAATCAATTGTTATAATCAGAACAATCAACAAGTGGAGATAAAAGCCTCGTTTATTTCACTAATTCGAGTTGAGATGTGATTTTATGTGAGAAATTTTTACTGTAGCAAAAAAGTTAGATGTGACTGTTTATGAGAACTTGTTACTGTAACAAAACTCAAATTCTAAACTCAAATTAGCGAAACGAACGAGACCAAAAGGAGAATAATAAAGAGATGGAGATAAAATAGAATATGAGATTATAATAATGAAATTATAACAATTTTCGATTTGCATATATTTTTTATGAGAGAAAACACTATAATAAATTATGAATCATGATTCGAATCAGGTACGAATTTCCTTACCAAAAAGTTGCACGAACAACACCAACAAGAAAAAGTATACTTGATGTTATCATCACTATGAGTAAAGTTCTCATATTATTGTCCATTTGACTGTTTATTTCCACGGCTATTCTTGTAGGCATTTTCTAGTTTATAAAGGAACCCAGCTTCTATTATGCATGGAATTTTAAAGGGAAAAAAAATATTGATGTTACTAATAAGAATGTATTTATAATTTATTTTAATCAGTGCATATTTAAATAAAGACTTTGAATTGTTGCGTGGTGTCTTTTCAGATGATATATCTGCCGTGTGTAAAATTATTCTTGTTTTTGTTTTTCATGTTTTTTGAGAAATAAAAAATAAAAATGATTCCAAAACGGTGTTTGACACAATTAAAGATAAAAAACATAAATGAAAATGACTGTTTAGTTTAGTGTAAAATGAGAGAAAAATGAAAAATGATTTTTAGTCATTTTTCATTTTTTATTTTTGTTTTCTCCTCTATCGAGCAAAGAGATAGATATTAATAGATTTTTTTATATTGAAAACAATCTCTTGATAAAACTACTAAACACATTTTCAAAAATGATTTATGTATGAGATTAAAAACGTTTTCATTTCTATTTTTTATAAAAAAATAAAATCATTTTAGAACGAGTTCTAAACACGCTCATCATCATTTGAATAAAAATTTTGAACAAGCACAGTGTCTTTCGAGTTCATCCAAAATACACACACACGTATATATGTATATATACATACATATATGTGTATATATATATAAATATATATCTCGAGCGAGGGCGACCGTAGGACATATGAAAAGGTACCCTGTTTGTATTGCATGTGTCTCTTACTCTGATCTTATACGTACAATTGTTATGGTTTGTTTGGAACTCATCTTTTATTTTTTATTTTTACTTGTGGGCTCAATAAAGATCAATAATGGCTCTCGACACACTGCAAAATGTCTTTCATCAAATTCATTAATGTGGCTCCTCATAATTGCAAACAGCTCTTTAACTAGTTTGATAAGATTTATCTAATTACGTGGGATAATCTTTTCACCCTTAATTCACCTGGCATTTATTATTCTTCTTCTTCTTTATTGATGAAACACCTGGTCTTTGGTGTTGCTCCTCCTCTGCTATCAATATTAGAAACTAAAACAACTAGGTTGTGTTTGGAGTTGTTTTTGTTTTTTTACGTTTTTTGAGAAAAAAATGAAAACGGAAGAGAAACGGTGTTTTGCATAATTAAAGACAAAAAACAGAAATGAAAACGATTTTTTTGTTTAGTGTAAAATGAGAGAGAAATGAAAAACGACTTTTAGTTGTTTTTCATTTTTTATTTCTATTTTATCCTCTCTCGACCAGAGAGGGACATTAATGAAATTTTTTAGACTGAAAATAATCTTTTGATAAAACTACTAAACATATTTTTAAAAATGATTTCTGTCTAAGATTGAAAATGTTTTCATTTCCATTTTTATACAAAAAATAAATTTATTTTATGATGAATTCCAAACGCACTCCTAATATTTTAAGGTGAGACTTGCATGGGATACTCAATTAGGCCTAAAATTTAAAGAATGTTTATTCTCTCAACGCCGGCCTCATGTTGAAAAGTGTAAACAAAAGCACTCTAACGGAAAATGAAAAAAGATTAGCACAACTTACCCAATTCTATTATTGTAACTCGTATTTATATGGATCCTATTTATAGTGCTCATCGCCAATAAATTCTAAGATGTAGGCATAATGTTAAACCACGTTAATCTCTATGTTCGTTTTTTTTTCTTTTACTTCTTTAATTTTTAATATGGTATCACAGTGATTCAATACTCAAACGATTCCTTTGATCATCCATGGTTGACGCTACCAAACAAACAAATGCAACCAAACTATTTTGAATAAGCAACTAAAAGGTCTATCTTCATAAATCTTCAATGAATCAAAAGTATATGAGTACTCTTACACATTTAAATTAACCCCCTTAGCAAAAAAAAAAAAAAAAAAAAAAAACCATTTAAAATAACCCCCCTAAAAAAAAAAAAAAAAAAAAAAAAAAAACCATTTAAAATAACTCGCTACCATTTAATTAAACAGTTTACATTAACAATAATAGAGAGACAATTTTTAAGGCAAAAATAACTCGTTAAGTTTATGCTTCATTCATTTCACCGATTTGAGTTTTCAATTTTAGGTTTCTACAGTTAAAAGCTCTCATAAAATATCACATTTAACTTTTTTTATTACAGTTAAAAACTCTTATAAAATATCACATCTCAATTTAAATTAAAAACTGAAATCCGCAAAGCGAACGAGAATTTAGAGTTCATAAATTTAGGGTGCATTTAGTTCATAGATTAGAATCATGTGATTAGAACAATTTTTTATTTATGAGTATTTTTTATGAGAGAAAATACTGTAACGAATCACGAACCATAATTCGAATCAGAGAACGAATCCATCTACCAAACATCACTTTATTTTGAGAAACGTATATATAAAATAATAAAAGGGTATAGGTGGGTATTTTGAAATTAATCCCTTCGTTTGAGTGCGTGCGCGCATAGACGTCACGTGCACGAAAGATGGCGGGAAAGAGGTCACGTGCCCTCTCACACCTCCAATTATCTCCCCAAACAATTTCACACACATTTCCTTCAATAGTTCAATTCATCATCCCCCGCCATTTTCACAACCTCAGAAAACTCCATCCACCGCCAATTCCTTGAGAACAGAATTCCTTTTGCAAAACACAAAATCGGCCTTTTATTACTAAAGCCTCTATCTTCTTCTATCTTCTCTCCTCACCCGGGGTCTCACACTCCCTCCTGTCCTTCTCACTTCCTGTTCGGACACGTGCAATTGGGAAAGCGTTAGGGTTAGGGTTTGATGGGCAACAAGGTTACCGACGAGCTTGTATCGACCGTCCGATCAATCGTCGGCTCCGATTACTCCGACATGGACTTAATCAGAGCTCTTCACGTGGCCAACAACGACCCCACGGCCGCCATCAACGTACTCTTCGACACGCCCGGTTTCAGGTACAAGCCAATTCTAGAGCATCAGAAGAATCCCGACCTCTCACGTCGGAATTCGATCCCCAAGGCTCAACCGATTCTTGCCAATTCTAAGGAAAATGGCGGCGGTGGCGACGGGAATCGCTCGTCGAGGACCGAAAGCAATGCCGGCGATTTTTGTCGGAGTAAATCCGGAAATGGACTTGCTGAAGACGTCGAGAGTTCGGTCGGGGAGAAATGGTGGCTCGTGGGCCGCGGAGAGGTGGCGGGGCTGTCGACGTGCAAAGGAAGGAGAGTGAAGCCGGGTGATGAAGTCGCTTTCACGTTCCCTTCCAAGGTTGCTTCTAGTTTGCCGTCGCCGGGCAAGGTTTTTGGGAGAGGTCGGCAGGCCGCGGCTTGTTCGGAGATCGTGAGGTTCTCGACGAGAGATTCAGGAGAGGTATTTGGTTGATAATAATGCGAATTTTAGTTATTTTATTTTATTTTATTTTTGTGTGTGTTGCGTTTGATTGTATCATGGGGATTTGGCAGATTGGTAGAATACCTAATGAATGGGCTCGGTGTCTTTTGCCTCTTGTGAGGGATAAGAAGATTAGAGTTGAGGGATTTTTCAAATATGCTCCTGAAGTATTGAGTATTATGGACACCATTCATTTGTCACTAAGGTATTCTTGTTGTGAATATTTACTTCTCAAGAAGATTACTCTATGTTGTATCATATGATTGGTCATTTGTGGTTACACGCTTAGCCTAGCAGTAAATCCGCGCTCTTGTCTCCAATGTTGAGGTCTGGAGTTCAAAAGAAAAAAATAAAATTGATTGGTCGTATGATTGATGTGCTATTGTGAGGTTTTGAATCGACGTGTGCCAATAATGTGTAACTGTATTTTGTTTTCTGGCCATAATGTGATGTATATGACAGCTTATAGCTCTAAATATTGCCTTTGATTCAGTGTATACATAAATAGTTCTATGTTCCACAAGCAACACGACACGTCGCTTAAGGCGGCCAGCAGTTCCACAGAGGAATCAGTTGTTCATCCTCTCCCAACATTGTTTCACTTGCTGGGTCTCACTCCATTCAAGAAGGTAATCATTCTGCATAACATGCAGACCATTTCTTAAAAATTCGTTGCTCTGGCTATATGAATAAATCTTGTTTTAGTGCATGGAAATTTGAGCTTGGCCATACTGTGGAGTTGCTTCTTTCGCACATATTGATCATTTCATTTTTTTTTAATAGGCAGTACTCACTCCTGGGGACTTATGCTCGAGAAAGCGCCCTTTAGACTCGAAGGTACAGAACTGTTGCAGTATTTTTCAGAACAGTTACAATATTTTTCACCGGTCATGTTCATAATGGAAGCTAGATTGTAATATTTACTTGAACAGGGCAGTTCTGGTCTTCATGGCTCAACTTTACATGTGAACAAGTTGAAGACTACTTCTAAAAGTGAAAATGAAGTTGCAAATGAGGAGCCCATTTCGGATGCTGATCTAGAAAACATTGTTGGTGTTGGAGACAACTCTGAGTTAGAGGTATGGCGTTTTAGTGAGTATCTTATGCATTTGTGGAGTTACCTCTTCCTATTGCTTCTAAATTTCCTTGAAATAGTTGGTTTTTAGGAAATGGAGCCCCCTGGTACACTTCACTGTGAACTTCGCCCTTACCAAAAGCAGGCTCTTTACTGGATGACCCAACGGGAAAAAGGACAATGTATGGATAGGGCAGCGACAACCCTTCACCCCTGTTGGGAGGCATATAATCTTGCAGACAAGTATGGTGGTTCTTACTTTTTGTTTTCCTTGTTTCTTTTTCTTTTAAATTTTTGCGTATCTTCCAAAATTTGATATTTACAAGCGTCTTTGTGAATATAGCAGGGGGCTCATTCTGTATTTGAATGCATTTTCTGGTGATGCTACCACTGAATTTCCAAGCACTCTTCAAATGGCTAGAGGAGGAGTACGTCTTATGGCATGCTTTTGAAAGAAATAATAATTACAATTATTATCTTAACTCATTTACAGTGCACTGACTTGTAAGACATTTGAAGATTCTAGCAGATGCAATGGGCCTGGGAAAGACAATCATGACCATATCGCTCCTTCTTGCCCCTTCAGAGAGAAATGATTCATCTGTTGGTCAACTTACAAGCCAGTCCTCTGGTGAAGGTAGTGAAGTTAGCGGCAGTGTTTCAGACAACTCACTCAACCTCCAAAAAAAGACAATAAAATTTTCAGGTTTTGATAAGTTTATGAAGCAAAAGACTAGACTTATGGATGGTGGCAGTTTGATTGTATGTCCTATGACTCTGTTAGGCCAGTGGAAGGTACTCTTGCCATTTTGGTTATTGCAAATTGTTATTCTACATGGGGTAACACTGCAACAATTTATTTTGAAGTCCTCTTATTAGTATCTGAAACATCAATGCAATTTTGTCTGTTCCTTCATCTGAGAATTCTGAACATCTAAGTTTGTTGTCAGGCAGAGATTGAAACTCATGTACAACCAGGAACTTTATCTCTTTATGTTCATTATGGTCAAAGTAGACCAAAGGATGCCAAAATTTTAGCTCAAAGTGATATTGTAATAACAACATATGGCGTGTTAGCCTCAGAATTTTCCACAGAGGTAATGTCATTATTTATTTATTTACTTTTTGAACTGGATAGTGTTGTTATTTAAATGTTATCACTTATAGATTTAGCACAGAAGACAAAATATTATACTTTTTCCTCTCTGTAGAATGCTGAGGATAATGGTGGCCTTTACTCGGTTCGGTGGTTTAGAGTGGTTCTTGATGAGGCACATACAATAAAATCCTCCAAAAGTCAAATTTCTATGGCTGCTGCTGCTTTATTTGCTTGTCGTCGTTGGTGTCTTACAGGAACCCCTATCCAGGTGAAGTTTCAGTGGAAAGTAATGGAATTGTTGGTTTAAGATATTAAGAAAGTACCTGTGAAAAGTCACTTTATTCTTATTTTTTATTCTCTGGAATAAAATAGGCTATCAAGAAAGTACTTGAAGTACTTCCATTGCTTCTCATAGGCTATTAAATCTTGAACTTTGACTGTTGATACACATGTGGTAGTAGATACTATATACCAAATTCGAGTCATTTGGTGCTTCTTTGATTTCCTGACGTTGCTTTGTGGTCACAGAACAATCTGGAAGATCTATACAGTCTTCTTCGGTTTTTGAGAGTGGAACCTTGGGGTAACTGGGCATGGTAAGTTATTTAGTATTTGACTTTGTGTCAAAAGCCCAGGAATTGGACATATGCTGTTCATATTGATGCATATTATTGTTTAACGTAGGTGGAATAAACTCATTCAAAAACCTTTCGAAGAGGGTGATGAAAGGGGGCTGAAGTTAGTTCAATCTATCTTAAAGCCAATCATGTTAAGGAGAACAAAGTTCAGCACAGATCGTGAGGGCAGGCAAGTCACTAGCTGGGAATAGGTCATTCGGTTCAGCGTTTTATGGTAGTGTTAGCTTCTAAAGGTTTTCTCTTTGTTGCAGACCAATTATAGTCCTTCCACCAGCTGATGTTCAGGTGATTTACTGTGACCTCACAGAAGCAGAAAAAGACTTCTATGAGGCCCTCTTTAAAAAATCCAAGGTATATTCTTATGTGTTAGATTCAGCTTGTCAGAAAAAAGATATAGTATTGTGTTATCGTACTTTTACTTGTATAAGGCTTCTTGGTCTATATGTCATGGTTAATATATGTTTTTGAACCATTTAGGTTAAGTTTGATCAGTTTGTTGAGCAAGGACGTGTTCTTCATAATTATGCTTCCATATTGGAGTTGCTTTTACGTCTTCGCCAATGTTGTGATCATCCATTTCTTGTGATGAGGTGTTTATCCCTTCTCCCCCTTCCTCAGATTCGAGGTCTTTATTTATTTATTTATGCTATATTATCATATCTCCCTTTAGTGTATCACTCTGTTTAGCGACACAGACACCAGGAAGAGATTAATTTTACGTGTGAATGAAGATGTAGAGCAGATATACGTTTATCATAGATGATAACTACTCTTCATTACAAAGTTTGGCCCTCAACAAAATGTTGATGAAGTTTTGGCCCGTTTGGTTCATAGGTCTAAACAGAAAAGTTTGAACAGAAATTTAAATTTTGTGAGAGAAAACACTGTAGCAAAAAGGTTTGAACTATTCGAACCTATGAAACAAACAGGGTGACAATTGCATCTACTCTTGCAATTGATTCAATTTTGCTATTTGATAATCATTTTGTTCGCTGACATCTTAAGAGAAAACACCTTTTATTTGTTTATTTGTTTTATTATTAAGTTGGATGCAATATATTCATAAAGTTTTGTTTATTATGAGTTAGCTGTTTTATAAATTGGTATCATGTGATATTCTATACAATCATGTGGTGTGATTTATTACAATTGTGTTTGGTGACGGACTGCTTGGATTTTTCCAGTCGAGGTGATACACAACAATATTCTGATTTGAATAAGTTAGCGAGACGTTTCCTTAAAGGCAGTCAGAATTCCATGGAGGGGGAAGTCAAAGATCTGCCTTCAAAGGCTTATATCCAAGAGGTTGTGGAGGAGCTTCGTAATGGGGAAGATGGAGAATGCCCAATATGTCTTGAAGCATTTGAAGATGCAGTGTTGACACCTTGTGCTCACCGCCTATGCCGTGAATGTCTCTTGGCAAGTTGGCGAAATGCTACTTCTGGGTTATGTCCTGTTTGTAGGTACTTAAGCAACATTTTTCTTTCAGTATGGATTTTGCTTTTAGTTCATCTTACAGTCCTAAGTTTATTTCATGTTACTTTTGTTCTTGTATTTGAAATTTATTATTCTACAGGTCTCGGATCTAAACTTTTACTTCTTTTGCAGGAAGTTCATCAGTAGGCAAGATCTTATTACAGCCCCAACTGAAAGTCGGTTCCAAGTTGACATTGATAAAAACTGGGTGGAATCAACCAAAGTTGCAGTTTTGTTACGTGAGCTTGAAATGCTTCGTATCTCAGGCTCCAAGAGCATTGTCTTCAGCCAATGGACCGCCTTTCTGGACATCTTGGAAATTCCTTTGTCTCGGTAAAAATCGTTCTCCGTTAAATATTTTTGATAAGGATTCAAATCAATTACAAGGAGAAGAGGATGAGGCATCCTCAAAAAATGAAATAAAACGAATATGATGAGTGATCATGTATACCAATGAGGCTAGTATATCTATTTCAACCTTTCTGCGTCCTCTATTTGGTCCTTTGTATTTTAGTTATCATTTTCCATAAAATTTCCATGTGTAATAATCAAATGAACTCAATAAATTTACTGCTTTCCTTCTTTCCAGAAGTAGTATTCCATTTGTTCGGCTTGATGGGACTCTGAGTCAACAGCAACGCGAAAAAGTGTTAAGGCAGTTTTCAGAAGATAGCAACATCCTGGTTTGTAACTTTTGGATCCCATACAATTAAATGTAATATACTTTGCAGCTTGGATTCATTGGTGGTTTGACTGTCATTGCATCAGGTATTGCTGATGTCATTAAAGGCTGGAGGAGTTGGAATAAATCTGACGGCAGCTTCTAATGCCTTTGTTTTGGTATGTTTAATGTTTAAACATTTAACATTAAATTTTGGTATGGGCTTATGATTGCCTGGCTCCATTTAATACTGCGGAACGCGTAGTTGATATGTCTTTTACTTGGGTGCTTACCTCTTGGGTTTTTTCAACTCTAGAAGTTATCATAGAGTTTGGGTAAGATTAAAGTGGAGAGTCTATGCCTTGGTAATATAAAAGTCAGCATATGCTGTTACTAGAAGATCTTTTTTGCTGGGAGTCTCTCTCTTTTGTATTCCTGTTGTTGCTAATGAAAACTGCGTCATAGTGAATTTCTGTACTTAATTAAAGCAGAGGGGGTAGATCATGTTCTGCCACTTTCGTTGGAGTAAAAAAAAAAAAATCGGTCTGCCTTTTGCAGTATGATGGAATTACGTTTGTGGTCCTTATTTACAGGCAATGGTAACACATTTAAAGCATATCCGCCTCTGTTTTGATTAACCTTATTCCTGGGTCCCTTTTCTTCTCTTATCTCTTTTTTCATATTCATTGTTCTATTTTCAACTCTAACCTGCTTTGAGCAAGTTGCTTTCCCCACTCTTTTTCTGGGTGGTTGTTGATTTTTGGCCATTGGCGATTGCATCCATGCGTTTTTAGGATCCGTGGTGGAATCCAGCTGTTGAGGAACAAGCTGTTATGCGAATCCATCGCATTGGACAAACAAAAAGCGTGATGATCAAAAGGTTTATTGTGAAGGTACAATTTCAATCCCTCACTTGGAAGTGTATAGATACCTTATCGCCACATCTTTTCGTCATCTGTGTTTCCTTTGTTGTCACAAGTAGTATAGACTATAGAAGAAATATCAAATGAGATATAGTGACAAGGGTTCTGGTTTTGATAATTTGAGAATTTGATCTGGACTGTGTTTAATCAAATTGGAAGAACAATTGACTCCTTTCTAGTTTCCAAGCTCCAAATAAGCATATCTAAACCTCAACTGTTTAGAATGTCATGGTTACTTAATTTTGGATTCTAACAAATATGAATGCCAACTTTAATTGGTCTGAGTGTAGTTACCCCGAAGGGGTAGCTTCAGTGGCTAAGAACCTCGTCTTACAAGTGGGAGGTCTTGGGTTCGATTCCCCTTGGGGTACCTCCCTCTATTTGTCCCAGTGTGTTCACATAGGAGGGTCTACACACACCCTTAGGGATTAGCCAGGTCCTCAAAGAGGCTAGGACACCCTAAGTTATCAAAAAAAAAAAAAAAAAAGGTCTCACTGTAGTTGCTTTCGTATTCTCGGATGGCAGGGTACAGTCGAGGAAAGAATGGAAGCAGTTCAAGCACGTAAACAACGGCTAATTTCTGGTGCGTTGACTGATCAAGAAGTTAGAAGTTCTCGCATAGAGGAACTAAAGATGTTTTTTGCTTAGATCTCCGAGTAAATGGACTTTCGTCGCGATACACGGCACATATACTTAAACCTTAAGAGCTCTGGTGTTGAAATATTCATAGGCAAGCAAATTTAGACAAGATCGTTATCATTCTCACCAGTCACCAGATGCCAGGTATAAAAGTATTGTGGCTATTTACATTCTGCGAAGAAACCAGAATTTCCGGTTAAGCAGATGAGAAGCTAGCAGATTTGGTTTGAATAGGTTAACCAAATTTTGCTTGGAATTTAATAGCAAGAGATGTCTAGTCTTAGGACTGATGCTGATGTATATATTAATGGCAGAAATGTCTGGTGTGTGGAAATTGAAACACATTCAAATTCAATTGTAATTTTATCTTACAAGAAACTTTTGCCATACTGCTTTGTACTGATAACCGTATGTACTCTCGAGTTCACAAAAATGTACCTTTGAGCTATAATATATCGTATTAAAAACCATTTTATTCACTTTATTATTGTTTTAAAGTTTTGATCCGTAACCACAAGATTGATGATGAACCTTTTCAATTAATTAAATACAGGTAATTACATAATTGTCACGCGGTCATTTAAAAATTTCACAAAAACAATCAAGTGTAAAATGTTTCAGTTTTCATTAGTTTTCAACGGTGGCTTGTGGAGAATATTTTACACCTTACACGATTGTTTCTAGTAAAAAAAAAAAAAAAAAAAAAAAAAGAGGAAGTTATCATACAATAAACACATTATTATCCATTCTAATTTTGAAAAATCTATGATGTTTAATCCAAATTAATCATCACAATCCTAAAAATTCAGAGACTACTAGCACTGAAAAAGCAAACTTATAAGTCAAACATCAGGTGGCAATGAATAAAGCACATTACTGCCCAACTATGCGTAAAAAAAGCCTCGTTTATTTTACCGATTTGAGTTTAGAATTCGAGTTTTGTTACAGTAAAAAGTTTTCAAAAACAGTCACATCTAATTTTTTTTACTACAGTTAAAAATTCTTATATAAAATCACATCTCAACTCGAATTAAAAGCTCGAATAAGTGAACGATAAATAACTGTGTACAAAAGTATTATAAGAAACTAATGCAGTCTATATTGGGATGCAACTTGGAATTACAATATACCATTATTGTAAGGAATCAGGTTTCCTTAAGTAAGATAGCTAGTATCTAGTTAGGTCGTCAAGTAAATTTCCTTACTTAACCTAATTTAATCCAGGAGACCCGTTTAGTTCGCTGATTCGAGTTTTTAATTCGAGTTGAGATGTGATATTATGTGAGAGTTTTTTACTGTAGTAAAAAAGTTAGATGTGACTGTTTTTGAGTGCTTTTTACTGTAGTAAAACTCGAATCGGTGAAATGAACGGAACTAAAATTTGATTAACTTTAGCTTAATCATTGGGTCCGTAGCTAGTTACCTGCTATGATTTACTTGATTGATTATTATTTTTCTGATTTCGCCTATGAGTATGACAAAAGGTCTTTCTCATTTGCACGCGTTTCCCTGCATCACAAATTTTAATACCGGATTGTTTTAACTTTGCTGATCATAGTAATATATAGGCAAACAGTTCGACAAATATAACTTCCACATGCAATATTATTCGTGCGTGTAATTTTTTTTAGTCTTTCATGTGTTGGACTATATTTATTAAATTTTACGCTAAAACAAAAACTGAGTGTTACACATGTAAAAATGATGTTACACGATCATATGAAAAGAGTTACACATGCCTGACTGATTCTGGTTCGGGTGTCAGAGGTGAGACAATTCCACCTAAACAATGATGATGGACTCGAGACAATTCTTATATATATTATATATGGTAAATGTGTGTATATTAACACCTTACCTGTAAATATGAGTTTGTGTTTCATGAACTTGGCACAATCTAAACTACAGCCATGGAGGACTGAATCTTGTTCGCACTGAAGGCATACCAATTCACAGGCCTGAAAACAATTGGCCAGTTCCATCTACTGATGAGAATATCTACAGAGGCAATCTGTTATGCATTCATCATAGCGTTGAAAAAGACTTTCCCATGATCATCATGTAAAATGTGATGATCAAAATAAATATCATCATGGGCAAAAGCATAAACGATTACAAACATAATCATCATCACCGCACTCGTCAATTCTAATATTATTGCTGGTCTCATCTAGCTAGTAACCTTTAACTGATCTTTCTCTTCTCTTTAAATTTTTTTTTTCTTCCTCCAACTTAATTTAATACAATGCTACTTTATACTCATTCACACATGCAGGTAGATAGGTAGTGCCCCTTTGCCTCAACTTAATTGAATTATGCACTTTTTTTAAACCCTTTTAACTTAATTGGCCACAAGCAAAATTATTAGGGTATTTCTTTTTCGTTGAAAATTTGGGCCCGTTTAATTCTTTCATTCGAGTTGAGATGTGACTTTATGTGAGAGTTTTTTACTATAGCAAAAAGTTAGACGTGACTGTTTCTAAGAATTTTTTACTGTAGCAAAATTTAAATTTTAAACTCAAATCGGTAAAATGAACGGGGCATAAAAATTGCCTCTTTGCCTTATCTAAGTTTTGTTTTTTCCTAGTATTTACCTCGTCTAAGTTGAAAAATAAAGGGAAATAATAGGAAATATGCCACTATGTAAAGCTTAAGAAAGTATATAGGCCAACTTTTAGTTATATAAATTAATATGTCATAACTTGTCAAGTTATGGTTCATAATCAGATAAGTTATGGATAAACTTGTCAAGTTATGGTTCATAGTCAGACAAGTTATGGATACAAATCGGGAATAACTTGTCAAGTTATGGTTCATAACCAGACAAGTTATGGACGAAAATAATAATTTAGCCTATTTATTAACTTATATAAACTATTGACCTATTAATTTTAATTGATCTCAAATTTTGACATATTTTCATCTTTCTCCCTAAAATAAATCCCATGTACGTTTTTATTAATGGTAATGTATGCCCTCCAAAGTGCTTGAAAAGCAAAACCCATACGTGGCGATTATATATGTCATGCGTAATACTTTCATGCATCATGGTTGTTATATGATGGTGATTTCTTTTTTCCTTAAAAAAAAATTTTATTGCGTCTACATTTCAAGCAAAAAATATATGCCGCTTGTAGTTTGCAAATTACAATACTCATGTTATGTTTGGCACAAAAATGTATCATAATGTTATGTCAAGATATTATTCCATTTTTGCTATAATGCATATATATATATTAAAATAATGATGGCTGATATTTCATTCAATTAAAACAAATATTGTTGTTATAAATCCTATAGAAATATCAAGATCAATATAACAGCTAATTTATTGTAATAAACAAAATAATCGTATTATTAATTTTACTAAAAATATGATTTTTTTTTAGTAAAATTAGATTTTTTGTGCATTCTTTTCTACTGAGATGCATGACGCATTCATTTCGCCGATTCGAGTTTAGAATTCGAGTTTTGCTACAGTAAAAAGTTCTCAGAAACAGTAACATATAACTTTTTTGTTACAGTAAAAAACTCTCACATAATGTCACATCTCAATTCGAATTAAAAACTTAAATCAGTGAACTAAACGGTTCTGAGAACCTAATAATAATAATAAATAAAGCTACACAAAAAACATATCTTCGGTTCTTTCACAACGCCCTCTACTTCATTGTAGGTTCTTCTGATCGCTTAGCTAATGAACCTATAATTAATATCCATTTTTGCCTACCTAAAATATTCCAGATTTGGCCAATTGAATTCAACTTGATCCATGACAAGATCCGCAACAATATTCTTTAGGACTCAGATAATATCAATTTTTTTGTCACTCTTTTTATCACTTTTTATCTTTATTATTTGACATATAAACTTCATTATCTCATTTTTTATTTAAATAATAATATATCATGTTAATATAATTTACGTTAAAAAGAGATTAAAAGAGTGATAAAAATAATAACTATAACATTTCTCGTTAAATCTTGTAAACAGGTAGATGCCTTGTCCCGTATTTTAATGTAAATTTGCAATTATGAGATACCTTGATTTCTCTGATTTTAGTTCAGATTAATCTGACATTTAAACCCAATAAGCAGAGATTATATTATCGAAGCCAATCTTCAAGATATTCTGATTACTCACAAAATCAGTAAGATTATTCCTATTAGCAATTAAAGTAAAAACGTAATTATCTGAATAATAATAAAATTCGTCAAATAACAATGGGAGTAGAACTAGATTGTGTACTGTTTCTTACAATAAATGCCAACAGAGTTAGGAATAAACTCCTAACAGGGTACCTTGTTAAACAGAGTCTGTGATGGGATACTTGGTTATATATATTTGGAATTACATATTATATATGTAAAGATGCCACAACAATCTCTTATTAGATGTAGTTGGTTTATTTTACCGATTAAATTTTAATTTTAATAAATAATTAAATTTAATTTTTTTTATTATAATTAAAAATTTTCACATAAAATTATATTTTAATATAAATTAAAATTTAAATCGATAAATTAAACAAAACCATGTATTGCCGGGACTATTATATGGATAATTGTTCGGAGGGGTTAAAATAACTTTTTATGGCGGGTTTGTCTTAAAAGTGATCACATGTTTTTTGCTAATGAGATTAGATATTTAATTGTTCAAGAAAAAAAATTAGATATTAAATTAGCTGGCAACTCAACTGGTTCATTAGCGGAGTCAAGATTTATTAATAGGGAGTCAAATTTTTTTTATTAAAATTCTACTAATATGTACATGTATATAACAGTTTTTGTCTATATATGTAACACATGATTAGGCCAATAAAACATAAAAAATTATTAATTTAAGAGAGATTAATTTTAATTTATAACTATTTTAAAATTAAAACCACTATATTAAAAAATAAAAAGATAAAAAAAGGCGCCCGCCGTTCTGTCTCCGTCATTGTCCACTAGTGTCGTTGTCTTATAAATTTCTGGCGATTTTAATTTGATATGACTGATATGAAACACCAATATTTTAAATTATTTTATTTATCTTACTGGTAATTTAGTAGTGTATTGCTAATTGATGGAATGACTTTGATTTAAATTAGGCCAAAACTCTGTATAAAGAGTGTTTTGTAATATAAATTGTTGGACCATAAATCTCGTATTATTAATTCAGTATTACCAACGTTAACTTTAGTACCACATAACTGTGATCACCAGACCTTATATATATGATCTCATACAGTGACGACTTAATCTTTCACTTTAATATAGGTATACATTAAATTTTTTTAATAAATTATCTTAATGAAGACATATAAAAAATATATTTATTTTAATAAGGACTATATTATTTTAACGAGAGATTAAGTGTAAAATTTTAAAATTTTTAAAAATAATATATTTTTAAAAAATATTTGAGTGAGAGCGGCTGTCTCCGTTCATTTTCAAGTGGCTCAGTCACTAATTCCGTACATTATATACACCACAGTCTTAACTCCAGCGACCATATAAAACAACAAATATAACATATTTCATATCAACTCATAATTTTGTAGTGTAACACAGTAATACTGAAATAAAATTACATGTAATATAATGGTAGATTGTATTTAATTCGTGGAGAATTTACATTTGGGAAAAAAAATGAATGTTTAATAAACGCACAAATAATATTATATAGACTAATTAAAAAAATATTATATTTGTCCGATCAGTACAGCGGCTGGACCTGGACTGAAGATATTTTCTTACGTTAGACTTTTATAACAATTTATATCATGTGTAGCAGCATCACGTGGATAGTACTGTCGTTTTCTTGCTTTAAAGTGACATGAAATTGAAACTTGTCGTGGAGTAGCATTTTGGCTATTGCCATTTTTGAAATAATCTATGAATTAACTTTTATGGTCCTACAATTGATAATTCTCATTTTGCTGTTTTTCGGGTTTTATCCATAGGCCGTAACCGTTTCATCCGAAATCGTTTTCAATCGTAGTTTTTTTACTATGTATAATTTTCTCTCAAACTGTTCATTGAAAAATTGCCAAATTTTAACATTAAATTAAGCATGTCGACGTCTACAACATAACAGTGAAACGATGAGGTGAAAAATAGAAACAAAACACATGTCATAAACCCATAAATTGGGTAATTTTGATGCCTCATTTATTTCACCGATTTAAATTTTTAATTATGATTTTGTTTCAGTTAAAAGTTCTCATAAAAGTCACATTTAATTTTTTTTATTATAATTAAAAATTCTCACATAAAGTCACATTTTAACTCAAATTAAAAATTCAAATCGATGAACTGATGAGAGTTTAGACTTTGCATTTACTTATCTTCCTCACTTTTACCTTTCATGTGGTATATGGAGACTTATTATAAACGTCTCTAACACCAGTGTCAGAAGCATATACTATTAGGTGTCTGATTAGATACTCGCTTTACCGATTCAAAATCAATTATATGTGGATAGAGGGGAAAGAAAGAGTGATGGAAATATATCAAGTATCTGAGTAGTGTCATCTTCTTTTTTCAGTAGTTGCCTTTATTTAAAAAGCTCATTCAGTTCATGATTCGAATTTTTAATTTGAGTTAAGATATAATTTTATGTGAGAATTTTTAATTGTAGTAAAAAAATTAGATATAATTATTTATTAAAATTTTTAATTATAACAAAACTGAAATTAAAAATTCAAATTGATAAAATAAATGAGATTTAAAAAAAAAATATATATATATCAAGTATCTGGGCAGTGTCATCTTCTTTTTTCGGTAGTTGCCTTTATTTAAAAAGCCTCCAATAGTCATCGGAATCTCATTAAATTAGGAATCTAACGATTACCCAACCGGGTCAAACCCGCTATGAGCGACTAATTGCGCCACAGTTGACCCAAAGTCCATCAATAAAATATCTACGGGAAAAGGAGGGAAATAAGCCAACACGTTTATTAATTTTTGTCCATGCAGATTGTTTTAGTTCATTCATGTATGCCTCTTTAGTTCTATCCTTGAAGATAATATTATACATTAGTAAAAATTAAGGATCCGTTTAATTCGCTAATTCGAGTTGAGATGTGATTTTATGTGATAATTTTTTACTGTAATAAACAAGTTAAATGTGACTGTTTTTAAAAATTTTTTACTATAATAAAATTTGAATCGATGAAATGAATAAGACCTAAGTATTTTAAAGTAAATGTTATACATATTTAAGTTAGTAAAAATTAAGTAGTTTCTTTTATAGCGCTGAAAATGAATAATTAAAAATTTTTTATTTTGATTTTTAAGCTCTCATATCAATATAAAAACTATTTATTTTATATATATATATTTTTAATTTAATGAAATTTAATAGTACAAGAATTAACACCTCTTTAAAAATAAAGGCTTCATTTTCTTTAGCATAATGTCGGGACAAGGCAGAGAACGGTCCATATTTGAATAAAGTAGGAAAAGATGGAACATCTTCTCGATGAAACATGCCAAATCAATTAAAAAAAAAAAATGCCAAATGTACTTGTACGTGGCATGCCGCGATTGGCAAGAAGATTCAATCATTTGCATAAAGGTTGTCCAATTATTTGCATGGCCAGCTAAGTAGTGGAGTACGATCAGTCAAAATTCGGGGCATGAAAAGAAATCAACTTTTCTCAAAAGCAACGCAAGTTTTTCCACAAGACTAGAGAATAATGACACTAGCTATTTTTTATTCAACACGAGTATGTTTGGTAGAAAAAAAAAAGTAAAAGGAAGGAAGAAAGTGGAGATATTTTGAGAGGAAAAATAAAAATGTAGGTTGTTTGGTAAGAAAAAAAAGAGAAAGAAAGAGAAAATAGAGTAAAAAATAATATATGTGGGTCTTATTATTTTTTTTTCTTTTCACAAGTGGGCAGAAAATGTGATGAAAAATAAGGATAACTCATTAAAGTGAGTAAAGTTACTAAATTACCTTTTTTTTCATCAACATCCAAGTAAAAAATTTAAGAGTATAAAAGTAATTTACGAGTAAGATTTTTT
>NW_010362372.1:418522-422552 GCF_000414095.1 Morus notabilis
TCTTTCCCTTCAGCCTTACGTCGATGAACTTCAATGTGTCACCTGCCATAATTGTTGCTCGTTACTTCAAACGAACTGTGCCATTACAAACTTCATACACATCTCCAGAATTCATTCTTGGTTTGAAATATGTACAGAAGATTTTTATTTTGTTTAAAATGAACTTGGTTGTATTTATCATCATAATTTCTTTGTATGTAATCAACAATCAAATCGTTGGTGAACCTCTGATGCAGGAAATTCTAGAAACCCGTGAAAAGGCCAAACCTCACATATGGACTCTCCGGTCTCCCGAGGAAGCATCGACAAACTGGGAAGAGCTATTTGGACATTTGGATGAAGTGGAATGATGAAGATTGCGGACAATTGATTCTTGGTTCAAATCTGAGGACGTTTGGTTAATGGATTTAGAATTATGATTCAGAACTATTCTCGATTTACATGTGTTTTTTGTGAGAAAAAACATTGTAGCGAGTCACGAACCATGACACGAATCCTTCAACCAAACGCTACTCATCAAGTGGTTTGACAAAAAAAAGAGGTTTGAGACTATATTCTTTGTAGCGTTATTCTCTCACTTTTCAAATTGAAAGGACTTATGTGGCACAAATAAAAGCTAGGGACTGTTTATGATTTTAAGTTTTAATTCATGTTGCCACATATAATTTAGCTCATTTAAGGTCATTCAGGCATTTTTCAGACTGCCATGCCACATATTTTAACTCCTATGTTTTTTTTTCTTTATTTATTTATTTATTTTAATTATCATCGTAATTATCGGTAAAATGCAGTAGGCAGCATGGTTGTTCACCAGGGAGCGTTTTGGTTCATGATATGAACAATGAAGGTCCAATTTTTAACACGAAGGGAAAATGTGCCTAAAATTGAGCCTACAAAAATGCTATACTGCCCCTTTTTTGTCTCATGGAAAACATTTGTCTGATTTGCAATGCCAACATGCTTAAAAAATAAAGACCGTGTTTTGAATTGATTTCGTTTTTGTTTTTTACGTTTTTTAAGAAAGAAAAAATGAAAACGTTTATAAAATGACGCTTGGCGCAATAAAGACAAAAACGGAAATGAAAACGATTTTTTGGTTTAGTGTAAAATGAGAGAAATGAAAAATGACTTTTAGTCGTCTTTTATTTTTTGTTTTCGTTTTCTCTTCTCTCGAGCAGGGAGAAAGAGAGACATTAATGATTTTTTTTATATTGAAAATAATCTCTTGATAAAATTACTAAACGCATTTTTAAAAATAATTTTTATCTGAGATTAAAAATGTTTTTATTTTTATTTTCATACAAAAAATAAAATTATTTTAAAATGAGTTTTAAATGTGCCCAAACACACACCAAAATATCTTAAATAACGGTCGAAATGACCATCTTAAAAAGTTAAAACATCAAAAACACCATTATGATCATGAAAGTGAGAATTTCGTGAGTATTGCACGGTCGAATTGTAGATTTAGGGTTGTTACCACTGGGGCTAAATTGTCACGAGGAGTCTAGTCAATCGCATCTCTATGGTTACAGTTCCTAGAAGGCCAACATGACTTGTTCAACTAAAAGGATTAATTTCATAAATGAACCTTGAATTTTACTACATTTTAATATGCTGCTGAAGTTTTAGAAATGATTTATTTTGCTCCTTGAATTATGAAAAAGTGGTTTAAAATACACTGAAACTAATGTATTTTATAAAAAGACCACCTGAATTATCGATTTAGGGTCAATTTACCTATTTAATATTTTAAAATACACGGGTGCAAGTTAACATAAGTAACAATTTAAGTGGTAAGTTGATTTAAAATCAATACTTTGAGGGGTGTTTATAAAAATATTAGTGTCACATCATCATTTTGTTAGTTTTATTAATTATAAGAGAAATTTTAAATTAGAGTACATAATTCAAAAAGCGAAATGAACCTCTCTTAAAATTTCGAGAGTATATTGAAATAAAACAAAAGATTTAGGGGATTACATACAATAAAATATTACGGACTAAAACTTTTGGAGCTTTTGTAATATGGCAATCTCGAGTTTAGTTTTTTTATTTTTAGTGGAGTAGCATTGAAGTTAATAATAAAATGGATGGATTATTCCCGATAGCTTTAACTATTGTAGCTGGTATTATATATATATATATATTTATTTATTTATATAACCAAATCATATTAAAACACAGCTAGTACGGTAAAATAACGGGAAAAGAGATAAATATTTCTTAAAAATGTATGGGTCATGATTTTTAATATTTATTTTTAATTAATAATATTTTTAGTTAAATAATTATACTAATAAAAGGGTATTAAAGAATAAAAAGTAAAAATTTAAATATATGTATTTTTAAAGATAAATTCTGGAATTTTTTTTTAAAAAAAATAACCGTGGACGGTTGGTCCACCCATGAGGCAAGACCGTGTGCTCCTGGACTATAGGCGCATATCCTCTAATTTTTCATGAAGAATTAATTAATTATTAATTTGAAAAAAAAGTGAATAGATAAATATTATGAAAAATAATAATTGTTAATTTAATTTTGAATCAAATTTAAATTAATATAATTATCTTACTTGTGGATAATTAAAAAATATAAATGAGGATTATAGATAATTAATTAATTAAGATGCTAATTTGATTGAGAAAATCACTAGCCACTACGAATAGAGACTTGTTGGTTAAGTTTTATTTCAAAGACGATAAAGTCCACGTAGAGATTTTTCATTGACTCTCACGCCTTCCACCACTAGCATAAATATGGACCTTTCCTTCTCATTTATTTTACACTGCTTAAGTGCAACTAGAGAGAGTAATTACTAATCGTTCTCACCATAATTGGAAGGAGTGTGCCCATTACGTGGAGAATTACTGAACGTATGCCCACACAAATAATTCTTGAGAAAGAAAATAATACCGTTTAGTTCGCTTATTCAAATTGAGAAGTGACTTTATATGAGAGCTTTTTACTGTAGTAAAAAAGTTAGATGTAATTGTTTCTGAGAGCTTTTTACAGTAGCAAAAAAGTTAGATGTGACTATTTCTGAGAGCTTTTTATTATAACAAAACTCGAATCGGTAAAATGAACGAATCCTAAGACTAACTGGTTGAAGCTCTTAGATAATTTTACAAAACTTGGTCAGAAATGCTATTACGTTTTTAAAGAGATATTAAGACCTCATTCATTTCACCGATTCGAGTTTTCAGTTTTAGGTTTCTACAGTTAAAAGCTCTCAAAAAATGTCACATCTAACTTTTTCTACTACAGTTAAAAGCTTTCAGAAAATGTCACATCTCAACTCGAATCCGTGAAGTGAACGATGCCTAAATTATTTAGATTACTCAAATCGGTAAAATGAACGGACCCTAAGACTAACTGGTTGAAGCTCTTAGATAATTTTGAAAAACTTGGTCAGAAATGTTGTTATGTTTTTAAAGAGATATTAAATTATTTAGATTTAATTTTATTCATAGCAACATGATAACGTTCCTTGGGATTTTCTTGAATTTATAAAAACTGTATTATTTGAATTTGATGAGGGTTGGAAAAAAATAAATTAAGTACTATCTCGCATGAATAATAAGTGCACGTGTTTATCTGGTCGACGATAAAAGCACATGAGCCAATCTTGGCCGAGTTTGGTAGAGCTTTTGGGAGACCAAAATTACTTTTTTGTTCAGCTAAAATTAAAAAAAAGTGTTTGGTAAACATTTTAAAAGCGGATTCAATAAAAATATAGTGTATTATTAGAGATCGAAAGACTCGTGTGATAAGGCTCTTACTTGAGTCACATAACAAAGTAGTAAGACTCTTACTCGAGTCACATGACTCGTTATAAAAAAAAAATCCCACTTTTTATATTTATAGAATAAAAATAAATATACCATAATATGAAATAATTCAATAAAAATACGCTTTGTTACAATCCAATTGAATTTGAGCCTTCAATAATATAGTGTATTATTGTATTACAATCCATTATAGCAAACGAGCCTCAATAAAACTTATAAGTGAACTCTAATGAATATAT
>NW_010362372.1:422672-423879 GCF_000414095.1 Morus notabilis
CTCTAATGAATATATATATATATATATATATATATATATATATAATTTGTATTTATGAATTATGCGAATAGAGAAATACTCAATTTCCAAATCAATTAGAAAACTTTCTCAATCCATTTAGTGATGCTATGTTTGGTAGGAAGGAAAGAAAATATGATAGAAAGGAAATATGAAATTGATTTTCTTTTATGTTGTTTGGTACGAGAAGATGAAAGAAAATGAGCTTACCTTCACTTGTTTGATATTGAAAGTTAAATTGGGAGGAAAGAGAATATCTTACTCGAAAATTACTTTTATACCCTTAAATTTTTTGCTTGGATGTTGATGGAGAAAATGGTAGTTTAATAACTTTACTCACTTTAATTAGTTGTCCCCATTTTTCATTCCATTTTCCATTTCATTTTCCACCCACTTGTGGAAAGAAGAAAAATAGTGAGACCCATATGTATTATTTTTCACTATATTTTCTCTTTCTTTCTCTTTTTCTTTGCCACCAAACAACTTACTTTTTCATTTTATCTCTCAAAATCTCTCCGCTTTCTTCTTTCTTTATACTTTTCTTTCATACCAAACATAGTGTAAAAGTGCTCCTAACACAATCCAATCCGGTGGATTAATTTGGATTACGTAGGTTAATTAAAATAGGCGGATTTGGTGAACGCTCATAGCCATTAGCCACCGCCGCTGTTCTCAAAAATAAACTCGAAAGACATTGACATGGGCCCACACAAGCGGAGTAAACTCTATTGGGAATAAAATCTCCTAAATGTAAAAAAAAATTCGGTTACAATTGATATTATTGAATATCCTTTTCAATAAATTCAAAATTCAGAAACAAATGCATATCTACAACATTCAAAAAGCAGTGTTTAGTTTAGTTTAGATTTTTTTTTTATTTTTCTTAAAAGGAAGGAAATAAATGATTTTCATGTTCTTTTTTCACAGTATACGGTTTTATTTTTTATTTTACTTTTGTTTTTGCCTTCCTATTCCAAGGCAAGGGGCAATATTGGAACTATAGAAATATGAGAAGCGATATACATACGCACTTATACAATCATAATTGCACAGAAAAGAAAAAAGAAGAAAAAGATCCCAAAACAAAAAGAAAAACAGATTTATTTTTCATTTTTTTCCTCCTCCATTTGTCTCTTGTGGCGCCTTTTCCTAACTCCTCTTTCGTTTAAAAGTTGCCTCCGTTTTTTTT
>NW_010362372.1:424240-431472 GCF_000414095.1 Morus notabilis
TATATATATATATATATATTTTGTTTTTGGTATTCATTTTTAGAGGTTTCTTTCTTATTTTCTATCTTTCATATCTATAATACAAAAGAATGTGAAGAAGATGTTTGTGTAGGCATATGTATGTATTTACATGTATGCTTGTGTGTGCGCTCGAAATCTCAAGTCACTATCACTCTGTGTGTGTGTGTGTATATATATATATATATATAGCAGGTATGTATAACTAAATAATAGACATAATCACCAATCCATCTGGTATGGCTGTATATGTATAAAATATAGATTTATATTTATTATTTTCTCAAGGATTAGTATTTTTATGGATTTTTGGTGAAAATCTGGGCAACTTATTCACGAAATATCCATAAAGACTAATAATTCATTATTTTGATATTTTTAATATATATTAGATTTGAGTACTGACAATCTCAAGAATATATTTGTAGCTTCGACATCTCCGTCAATCCTGATAATTTTCTCCTTTTTCATTAGCTTCGAATACAGGGAAAAAGGATGATATTGTGATTTTTCTTTGTCAGGATCAATATTTGTATGGATCTTTTTTTCTGAAAAGAAAATATGTGGAAACTTGTTTATGAAATATCCATAAAAGAGCAATAACGAACATTTCGGTATATTTTAATGGTTATTTTCCTTTAATTTGACATCGATATTCCTTAGAAAATACTTGTAACTTCGATATCTCCGTCGATGCTGATATTTTACACTTTACGTTAAACTAATATTGGTTTAAAAATTGTGCTTGGCGGCGCCAAGAGATTTTACCCAAACCTTAACACGTTATTGAATAACTTCTCTAAGACGTCGATATGGAACTCACGCTGATCAATGGCATGGTACTTAACTAATAGTGAAGATTTGTTAGTGAAATTATCAATAGTATTTCTCATGACATAAATTACATACATTTTACTTTTAGTATGATATATATATATATATATGTTTGTATGTATGTATGTATGTATGTATGTATGTTTGTATGTATGTATTTACTTGCTAGTAATATATATATATATATATATATATATATGTTTGTATGTATGTATTTACTTGCTAGTGTTCTATCTAGTTCATAAGTACCAATGGAAAACAAATCATCACCCTTACCATTTATAATCATAAATCCTTAGATGACAGATGAGAAGTAAAGTGGGAGTATTTAAAATTTAGAGGCCAGATGAGATTTATCCTCATTTATTCAAGACACTCATTTACAAGTTTTTTTTTTTTTTTTTTTTTTTTTTTTTTTCTG
Source organism: Morus notabilis (assembly GCF_000414095.1). Lineage (NCBI taxonomy): Eukaryota > Viridiplantae > Streptophyta > Magnoliopsida > Rosales > Moraceae > Morus > Morus notabilis. The sequence continues at coordinate 425,514 of NW_010362372.1, forward strand.
CATCGAAAAACAACTCCACTACTAATTCCAAAAGATTATTTGGATTTTCTCAGGTATAAAGGAAACTCTTCAAACATCTTAGACAATTCACTTTTATTCCTACATAGGAAAAGAACCTCACTATATGTATCTATTGTAATATACGTATGTGTATATAAATGTAACATTTTTTTTATTAGTACGTAATTACGTAACAAGTGTGTATACAAGTTATATTTTTAGCATTTAGGAATAATGAATGTTGAGAATTATAACTTCGTAGGACTCGGATCAGGCGGGGGTGGAGAGTAATTAGTTGAATTTGAAAATTTTTAGATTTTTTTTTTAAAATTTAAGGATGGAAAATTTGAGCTCTACACCTTATGCTGGGCCTGGAATTACTGTCAAACTTTGACTACAACCATAATACATTCTTCGTTTAAATTTTTGCTGTCAAACTAATTCTCGTAATTTATCTTCTTTTTTTTTTGTCGATAGAAATATTTATTTTACACAATATCTATAACTTCTTCTTTCCTTGAAGGTGGCATTGTTGTTGACACTGCTGGAGGAAGCTTGACCCCTCATGTCATAATTGCACAAACTGGGGAGGTAAGTTGGATAGTTAATTAGGCCTTTTTTCACTTGGTCTCTATGATTTGAGAAAATATGATATCCTATTATTAATTACTAGCCCGTAACGTTTTCAAAATGATTTTGTTTTCAATATAAAAGTAAAAATGAGATTGTTTTGAGAATCACTCTGAGACATTCTAAAATTACGTTTGATTAGTTTTTTAAGAATTATTTTGAGTAAAAAAAGTAAAATCGTATTTGGTTATAATTATTAAATAATATAATATAACACTATTGATAAGTATTAAGAAATGAAAACATAAAAGGTAAAACAACTTTTCAACCGTTTTCTAATTCTTTCACAAAAACTATTCTCACTGTTTTTTATTTTCGTTTTCATTTTCAAAACATTTGCTAAACAAACACGGTTTGAAGACTGTTTTCATTTTCACGTCTTAAAAGATGTGCAAAAACGTTTTAAAAAACAAGTAAAAATCAATTCCAATAGTTTATTTGTAACGTATTATTTTGTTAATTTAAAATTACCACTCATTTATCATGACAGTTGACACAAAAATTTTAAGAATTATACATTGATATCCCAAAAATTAATATCTTGATATCAGGATAATTATATGCCATTTGGTTTTGTTTTCAGGATGTTGTCGGCAAGATAATTTCCTTCTCTGAAAAGGGTCCTCGAGCAGTTTGCGTTATTTCAGCCACCGGGGTCGTTTCCAATGTTACTATTCGCCAACCGTCAGGCGGATTTTTGAGATTTGAGGCATGAGTCTTACTCTTTCTAAATCCTCTTTAATCTATAATATTTCGCTTGTTTTTGAATGTGTCAAGTTAAACTAAGAAAATGTGTTAGTATTCTAATTTATCACAGTGTATCTACTCTTCTATATTCTAAATTCTCTGATTATATTCTTGGTGTGACTATTTTTTATGCATCAAAAGTGTCAAGAATTACTTTAGGATATGTTTGGTAGGAGAGAAAAAAAAAAAAAAAGATGAATAGATTCGAAAGGATAGAAAATGTAAATAATAAATACATAATTATAATAATCTTTTAAATTATTTAGTAGGACCGAGAGATTCAAACAGATATGAATGGAAGTAATATATATAATTACCATATTGTCAATTCTTTGACTGTGAATAATTTTTGAAGAGGTTAAAATAATCTTTTTCTAGCTCATATTGACGGATATTTTGAATCCTTTAAAGCCACGTTTGCTTAGAAGTAAGAAAATAGGAAGGGGAGAAAGACGTATAACCTAAGTGAGAAAAATAAATTAAGAAGAATAAGACATTTCTCTTATAGTGTTTGGTATGAAATCTCTTCTCTAATATCTTCGTACTTGAAAGATTTAGGGCCCGTTTAGTTCATTGATTCTAATTTTTAATTCGAGTTGAGATGTGACTTTATATGAGAGCTTTTTACTGTAACAAAAAGTTAGACGAGACTGTTTCTGAGAGCTTTTTACTATACCAAAACTCAAAATCTAAACTCGAATCGGTGAAATAAACGGGGCCTTAATTCTCTCATATTAACTCTCTTACCAAGCAATCATGTACAAAAATCCTTTAACTAATACCCTCATCCTTTTACCCATTACACTTTTCCTTCCTGGCTCCTACAAACAAGCTCTAACAAATGCACTGATTAAATTAGTGGGGTTAATGGTAGACTCTCTCTTTTTATCTCTCGTCTTTTCCTCCATTTTCCTTCTATCCAAGCAATCGATTAGCCTTTTCCTCCGATTCTTCCACCAACCAAACACAACCTTATTTTAATGGAAACATACTTAAACATGAGAAAAATATAATATATGCAGTTAGCAATTAAAAAGAGCAGAAAACATAAACGATCCAGTTATACATTTGAAAATAAAATTGATGAGGAATAAAAGTTAACTATGAGGAAGATAAATATAGGAAATCAATTTTGAGTAAATTAGATTGATTTTTGATATCTGAGAAAGTTGTCTGATTTTATTATTTGATTTGTTATATTTAGTTTATCATTTTGGTTCTGTAATTGGCCTATAAATTGGCTACAAAGTTGCAGCCAAGTAAGACATGATTGATGATTATCGAATAAAGAATTTCTCCTCCTTTAATTTCTTCTCCCTCAATCTCTCTATCTCGATTCCTTTTTAAATCCCTAATTTCTTCTTCCTCAAAAACTTCTGTCACACCCACTGTTACTGAAATGTTATCATAAAACAATTAAAATCATTAGATTACTGTTTTTATTCTCATGTCTTAACAATTATAAGCTCGTATTGTTATCAATTTTGCATGACAAATTATCAATGTTATATAACAAATAAAACGTTATTTGTTATCTGAAGTCTTATAAGAAATGTGGTTTGTTGTAATTTGCATGTTGCAGGGTCTCTTTGAGATTCTCACTCTATCTGGATCACATGTACTCAATTCGACAAGTGGTCCTCAGCAGCGTCAGAATGGTACGCTCAGCGTTTCACTGGCTAAGCCAGATGGGCGGGTTTTTGGTGGAGGTGTTGTGGGTTCAATGATAGCTGCTGGCCCTATTCAAGTAAGGTTTTTTTTTTTTTTTTTTTTTTTTTTTTTTTTTTTTTTTTCATAGCGATTAGCTTGCACACTAAAACAAAAAAATAAAGTTCGAATTAGAATGTGATTTGAGCAGATTATAACTCAGACTCTGTTTATTTCACTGATTCGAACTTAGAATTTGAGTTTTGTTACAGTAAAAAATTCTCACATAAAGTCACATCTAACTTTTTTACTACAGTAAAAAGTTTTCACATAAAATCACATCTCAACTCAAATTAAAAATTCGAATCAGCGAACTAAACAGGCCCTCAATTTCTTGAAAAAGAAATACTGTCATTTGCACATCTTGTTATAAGTAGGGTCGGCAATATGGGTCACGACACGAATTTCACGGGTTAAGGTTGAGAAAAAATATGTTTTGGTTAGAATTGGGTCGACCTAAAATTGACACGAATGACATTTCGGGTTAGACCCGCCTAACCCGAACACGACACGAAACTCGTAAAAAATTAAAAAATATATATTTTTTATTATATATTTTAAATTTTATTATGAACTTGTGATATCATGATAGTTATACTCAAAATCTTATACTATTATTTCCTTAATTTTGATGGATGTTATTGTATTTTAAAATGTGTTATGAATTTTAAGTTATTTCTAATATGTAAAAAACTAAAGAAAAGTATATAATTTTCGTGTCAATTTCGGGTTCACGGGTCAATTTTATGTCGCGGGTCATTTTTGTATCGTGTCAACCTGTAAAGTGATCGTGTCGTGTTCGTGTTGCGGTTTTAAAATTTTTTCATGTCACGAGTCGTGTTTGAGTTTACTTAAATTTAAGATGAAACGATCAAAATACGACACGAATATGGTGATACGAATTGTCACTCTAAATTATAAGTATTTAAAAGAATTGGTAAACTAATATAATACGCGAGTAAGTCCAAATCCATCTAATTTCCCTTCCAAATTTGTCAGTTCGGCTATGGTGGACCTGAGTAGAGAGGGGAAGAAAAGAGAGAGTTAAGGATAGTTTTTAGTTTTTTTATAATGTTTGGAAACTTATATATATATATATATATATATGTTATTATTTACTAACCACCGTCTCAAATATGCTATTTTACTCATTCTAGCCTTGATTTGGGCTGATTTTTCCGGCTCTCTTTGTTCTCTCTAAAATTTGGCTTAGTGTTAGCCATTGGTTTGGATTTGTCTCCCTCTGATATTTTCTACAACCATAAGTGAATATTGGAAAATAAATACTATTGTTGTTGGCCTTCCCGCTTTAAGCTTAAGCATTTGAATTTTGAGAGTCGGTAAACTCACAAATTCTATTACTTACCATTCTCCCGTTTAGTTCACTGATTCGAGTTTTTAATTTGAGTTGAGATGTGACTTTATATAAAAATTTTTAATAGTAACAGAAAAAGTTAAAAGTGATTTTTTATGGGAATTTTTAATTATAGTAAAATTAAAATTGAAAACTTAAATCGGTGAAATGAACGAGACCTCATAATTTTTCATGTTTTACTAATCCTAACACTTTTCCACGTATAATGTAAATCACAACTAGCTTGCTATCAAACTTATTTTGGTTTCTTTTGATTTATCAGATCGTTGTAGGAAGTTTCAAGCAAGACATCAGCAGCCAACTGAGGCGTCTTTCGGGAGAATCCGCGGTCGCCAATGTGCTTGCTAGTCCAGATCTAGTAAGAGTTCCAGTGATGATGGCTCCAACAAATGTTGATGAGAGAAATCTGACATCTGCATTTCTGGAATCAGCCCATGGAGGGGCAGCAGGAAATTCCATTGCTGCAAACCAGCACATGAGCCATACCTCTCTGCTTAATCTGGGTCAGAATGCCTTCCAAGCAATGTCTGATCAAAGAACTCCTCCTGACAGCAAGTCCAACTTTGTTCACCTATAAAGGTTCTCTCTCTCTCTCTCTCTCTCTCTCTCTCTCTCTATATATATATATATATATATACACACAGAAATGTCTTAGGTCCAGCAGTCGGATCGGTCCAAAAAATGTAACCTTTTTTGTATTCTCATTTAAAATTGTTTATTCTTGTGTATAACAATTAGTTTATTGAAGAGTAACCTTCAAAATGAAGTCCAATACGTGTGCCATTGAGTATTACACTCAAAAACCAAATGTTACACACAAATATGAACGATATTACACGAGAACATAAAAAAAGTTACATTTGTCGGGCTGTGTGGGTGGTGGACTTAAGACTTTGCCTGCACATATAAATATATATATATATATATATATATTTGCGTGTGTATGTATAAATTTTTATGGTTGTGATGCATAAAGAGCATATTGCTGAGGAATGAGTGAAATTGATTTTTTTTTTTGTTTTTGTTTTTGTTTTTTTTCCCTTTCAGGTTTCACATTGAATTCTACAATAGCTGGCTAAAGAGGGGGGATGGATATTTAGGCAGAGAGGATTACACAGTGACTGGTTTTATATTCAGTGACATCTGATTTTGTTCTTCTAGTTGTATTTTGTGCTTTGTTCATGCAAACAAAAAATGACCTTTTTTTTTTTCATTAGTCAATAATAGTCTTTTTGGCATGAGAACGATCAAATAAATCAATAAGCTATTCTTAAGCACTCCGTAGGCTGGCTTTGGAGCTCAATTGAACATGTTGCTCAAATGGAATTTTGCTGTGAGAAATAGGAAGGTGAAAATTAGAAAGCACCAAATTTTGCTTAAGTTATTTATTTTCAACACTTGAAAATTTACAACATTTTTTCGTAAAAAATTATATATCTCGTAAAAATATATGTGTGTGTGTGTGTGTATGTAATATGTTTACTATGTTTAGCTTAAACC
>NW_010362373.1:0-462 GCF_000414095.1 Morus notabilis
CTTCTACATTGTGTTGGGCATCAACGGGAATACCACTATAACCAAAAGACACTTTTCGGAGTGTCGTCTCAATAAGATGATCCACTATAACCAACGTATCTCCGGATTAACGTGAACTCGAACGTGTGGGCGTTCTAATGGGTTTCTCAACACATGAGATGGATAAATAGGGAGGCCACCTATAGTTATCACTCACTTTTCTCAAAAGTATGTGATAGCACCCTGGAAATTTTTCTTTTTGGTTTTTCTTTTTGTTCTCCCGTTTTTTTTTTTCTTTCACCCTTTCTCTCCTCTGGAAAAAATTAATCCACGCTAAGGATTAAAAACATTCACCTCGAGGAACCCAATCCTCTATGTCTGTGACCTTTTCCTCATAGGGAGGAAACGTGCAACAGCACGTTTCCTCCACTTCCTTAATTTTTTTTTTTTTGAGGAAATGTGCACATGCACGTTTCCTTTCTA
>NW_010362373.1:1440-7695 GCF_000414095.1 Morus notabilis
TATATATATATATATATATATTTAAATATACGCATATATCATAACTAATTTTACTATGCATAATGCATAGAGGTCTTTGATTCACATCGGCCACGCTAATAGTCAGTGCTTTGAAAATTTCGTCGACTATAAGAGATTATGTTGAAACAAAATATTATCTTCTGCTTACATATATAATCCTTTTTTGTCATTGGCCAAATTAATGATGACAAGAATAAGAACAACAACAATAATAGTAATAATAATAACCCCGATAGTAAAAGTAAGTTATCTATCACGTAGAGTCAATCTATAGAATGGGCAAATTATATTTTTCCATGTGATGAGAGTACTTTATACTTCCAACATTTCAAATATGTTCATTTAACAGTAGGGACAGGAAATTACAATACCCTCTAGTGATAGTGAAGTTTCTAAAATTTAAGAGTTGTGGCAGATAATATTCTAAGTTTTTATCATACCCTCGTTCATTTTACCGATTCGAGTTTTCAATTTTAAGTTTTTACAGTTAAAAGCTCTCAGAAAATATCACATCTAATTTTTTCTGCTACAGTGAAAAACTCTCAGAAAATGTCACATCTCAGATAAATTTGTGTATGCTATGATTTAATAATACACTAAAAAACTGCAAAATAGTAATAAGTGTTCTTATGAGAAATCTTTGTATACATTAGTTAAGTGTGTGTGTGTGTGCATATATATATATATATATATATATATATATACATACCTCATTCCCCCTGGTACGTTAATATCATAGTTATCTCTATCAAGCTTCTCTCAGTTATCTCTTTTTTTGTTTCTAGCTTTGTACATGTTTTTGTTGTATATGAATATTCCGTAATCTTGGTGTTCCTTTTCTACTGTCTATGTGGTTTATAATCTTGATCTTCTACCGGAAAGAACAATCCCTTTTTCTCCATCTTTTATATGAAAGATATATTCATCTTGATAGTCGATATCCTCTATCTATACTTTTTTTATGGAAGAAAAGAGAGCACTTTTTGGTTCATAATATATGTAATTTTTCTGGGATTCCATATCTCATTTGTAAAATTTCTTGCCATGATCTTGTGGCCGGATTCTAGTTCGTGTTGTTTTTGAGAGAGTGTAATAAAGAAGCGATAATCCATCGATTAATTGATAGAATATTTGTTTAACATATTCTTATATAGTCTCTATTCGTAATTTCTCAACGCACATATGAACTTATCGTTAAGCGTATTTAATATTCTTTTAAATGATAAATAAATAATATTATTGTGTCAGTCTTTTCACGTCATTTTGTTTCACTTCAATATTAATTCCTTTTTCAGTTTCAAAAGAGTTCATTCATCTTTAGAATTAATCTTAATCCTTACTATAGTAATTCGTTAGATTCTTGTGTTGTTTGTGTGGAACAACTAATTAATCAATACTGTCTTTTTTTAATAATATTTTACTATCATATAGTTATATTGATCGATGGATGTCCACCATCTATATCTTTATCTATGTATATTATAAATTTTTTTTCTTTTTTCTATACATTTTTATCTATATCTATATATTTGAGAAAAGAGAGCACTCTATGGTGCATATGTACTTTTTCTAGCTAGGATTAAATATCTCATTTGTAAAATTTCTTGCCATGATCGAGTGGGGTACTAGTTCATGTTTTGTGTGTGAGAGAGTGTGTAGTAAAGAAGTGATAATCCATCGATAGAATATTTGTTTAACGTATTTTTATCTGATGTCTATTAATTGAATCGTCTAATCTTATCTTTAAGCGCATTTAATAATGTCCATATAGGTATTGTCGTGTCAGTTTTTTCACATCATTTTGTTTCACTTTATTAATTCTTTTTTTTTTTCAGTCTCAAAATAGTTCATACATATTAGGACCAATCTCAATCCTTAGTCTAGTTGATTAGATACTTGTATTATTCATGTGGATCAACTAACTAATCAATACTATTGTCTTTTGTTTTAATTATATTTTGTTAATATGCACACCAATATGTAGTTGTTTTTTCCTGATATAAACTTAAGTGAGATTTTAATTCTAATAAAACTGATTAGAGATATATCACTACTGTTTCGCAGTCAAGTTTAGGCGATGGATCGTTTTCAAATGATTCAACAAGCATCTCAAGCGAAGAAGCTGCGCTACAATAGTCTCCCTAACCGAGCAGGTTTGGTGGACCTTACCCTGCGATTAGGGTTGCCTAATCATGATAACTACAACAATAATGTCATTGGAATTGGCCAATCTCTTGATTTGAACCTCCTCAGCCCTCAACAGTCTAATCTGACTATTCCAATGGCTTTAACATGAGCACTAATCGTGATCAGGTACTTACATATATCTCGACCATTGTTTTCTGATTAAGCGTGTTTTTTCATATGTTGTCGTTTTTATGATTTAATCAGTTAATACCATTCAGTTAGTGATTAATCATATTTATTTAAGATGTTATATACACATACATATTTAAGATGTTGTAACCTTTAATTAACAACTTACAATACCCAAAAAAACTCAACAATAACCTGCTTAAAAGTCTCTTAATTAAGAATTAACAATTTGAGAAAAAGGAGAATATAATTTCACACACAAGCACTCGCATACACAATTGTGACTAGCCGTGTTGTTTTTAACTCTTTTTGCCCAATTATTAACTTCTTGTTTCTTTTTAAGCAATGAATGGTAACATTTTCTATATATGCCAATAAATTTTTGCTATTTTCAGTACGGAATTCAATTGTACACGCACACATACGTTAAAAATAACTCACTACACATAATAAAAGCATATATTATTGTATATTTAGATGCACTATAACAATAAAGGCCATTTACGACAACATTAATTGTGACGACATATGTCATCGCAAATAATACAATAATTGCGACGACATGTCGTCGCAATTACTCCCCGTTAAATTAATTAAGCATGTCATTGCTAATAAGTTTAATGTCGTCACAAATAGTTTTGGCGCGCAATTTCTAATGGCACGGATTTTTGCCGCCAAAGGGAATCTATTTTTTGCGACGACTTGTCATCGTAAAGATCTTATTATTTGCGACGACACATGTCGTCGCAAATAATATCACTCTATTTGCGACGATGTTTTCTCTTTGTCGTCGCAAATAAAATTTACAGATATGACTAAGAACTAAACGCGGGGAAATGATTATGTGCGACAACATTATGTCGTCGCAAATAATTTCCAGATGTGGGGTATTTACGACGACATTTTAAATTTATTTACGACGACAATGTCGTCGCAAATAAGTCTGATATAATATACCATAGCTTCTTTCTCTTCATTTTCCCCTGACGGTTTCAGTCTCTCTCTCTCTCTCCTGCTAAGCCTCTCTCTCTGCCTCTTCTTCCCATCACCACCGCCGCCTCCCCTGCCGCCAGCCGTCTGATGGTGACCGAATCGAATTCGGATGCAGAAGCGTGGTGGAGGGCGGATCAAGTATAACAAAAATTTTCACAAAACTTTTGAGATACTCTATAGATTATATTAATTATGCACGAATAAATTAATCATATTAATTTATACATTAAGAACTCAATTAGGAAAAATACCTGGAGGCCAACTCGAATGATAACTTGAGTTCTTTGACCACGAACGATCCTTGCTCCAAAACTTTGTGTTTAGAAAACCAAAGTCTTCCACGTCAATTCCTTGAATCTACGTAGACGTGTGTGTGGGCGCACTCGAGACAAAATCGAGTTGGAACAAACACTCAAATTTCCACAAACACGAACGCATGCACGATGTGAAATTTTTGGAAAGAAAAATTTTCCTTCTCCCTCTCTTGGGAATTTTGGCCAGCCCCAAATAAGTTAGGTCAAAAAATTATCACGCGTAATTTTTCATCATATCTTATTTATAGAGTAGAAGTTCAACTTTTAGAAGGAATCAAATCTCTCTCTCCTATTTGAATTTTGAACAAAAATTCTCCTCTACCTTATCCTTGATATGGCCGGCCCTTGTGTAGGGATTCTCATCCCTGTGTGGCGCCAATTACAGATACGAAAGGAAGAGAAAATCATCATTTATCCTATAGTCCAATTTTAATTCTAATTCTAATTCTAATTTAAGTCAAACTTAAATTAATTTGAATTCTAAATTGAACAACTTATCAAATAAGTTTAAAAGGATAAATTTAAATTATGTTCACAATTCAAATTCAAATTTAAATAATCACATTATTTAAATAATAATTAATTCTCAATTAATTATTTTTGAGTGTTTAATTTTAGAGTTCTGTAATACTCAAATTCCCATTTAGTCCTTTGTGTCTAGTAGAATTACAAGGATGACGCGGGGACTAATGGACCTATAATCCTGAGCTCCAATAAAATTAATTAAACATTTTAATCAATTAATTAATTCTATTAATTCCAATAGTTACTCCACTGTAAACTTGGAATTGCACTCTCGAAATTATAGATATTAATTACTTCTAAACTGTGAAGTGTCCATTTGATATAGTCATTGCATATAGATCAATCCTCCATAAATAATTCATAATTAGAGCCAGCTAGAATCTGTTAACCTCTCTAATTATATCTTCACCCTTGAGTACCATAAAACACATTCATGAACCAAAGCGCACTTACTCATCCAAGTACCGAATCAACACTCAAGAGAATTATTTATCTACTTCTTTCTCAAGAAGGAATGGATTCCATCTCGCATAATAACATTCTCGGCCACCTACTTCATCATGTCTCTAAAATATAAGGAATAGGATTCAGGGTCTCGGAATCCGTACCGAGTAAATCAAAAGACACAAATCCATAAATAGGAGTTTGTTAAGAACTCAAGATTAAGATCACTCTATATATGACCATCGGTAAACTCAATTAGAATTTCTATACTTAACGGAAATTATTAGAAATTCATATTGTATCTGTGTCCCTGTTCCACATAATCTCATTGTGCGAAATACACTCATTCAATATCTCACCATATTAACAATGCGGATAACACCATTCCATTCTAAATTGGAATTACATGTATTAATAATGTTTTAATTAAAGATTCTAAACTTTAATTAAATTCATTATGAACAATATTTTTTATTATTATCCTTAAATATTATCCTCTTGTATATAACACTTTTATACAATGTTTAAGGTTACATAAATAATCACGGAATTTTCATTTGATATTCATAATATATTCATAAATCTATACACATAAAATGATGAATAAACTCTTTTATTAATTAAATAATAAATATCCTATTACATCTCATGCTTCTAGGACACTATTCCCAATAATCTCCCACTTGTCCTAAAGCAGGTGTGTCATGTCTCTAATCTCAAATCCATTTAAGTGCCGATAAAATATATTCAATGGCAATGTCTTGGTGAATGGGTCAACAAGGTTGTTCTCTGACGCGATCATTAGAACCGCTACATCGCCTCTATCCACAATGTCTCTGATCAGGTGATATTTCGTTTCTATATGTTTCGCACTCTTATGGCTTCTAGGTTCCTTTGAATTAGCCACCGCTCTACTGTTGCCACTGTTGGGAATAGTGTCCTAGAAGCATAAGATGTAATAGGATATTTATTATTTAATTAATAAAAGAGTTTATTCATCATTTTATGTGCATATATTTATGAATATTTTATGAATATCAAATGAAAATTCTGTGATTATTTATGTAACCTTAAACATAGTATATAAGTGTTATATACGAGAGGATAGTGTCTAAGGATAATAATAAAAAAAAACATTGTTCATAATTAATTTAATTAAAGTTCAGCATCTTTAATTAAAACATTATTAATACATGTCATTCCCATTTAGAATGGAACGGTGCTATCCGCACTGTTAATATGGTGAGATATTGAATGAGTGTATTTCGCATAATGAGATTGTGTGGAATAGGGACACAGACACAATATGAATTTCTAATAATTTCCGTTAAGCATAGAAATTCTAATTGAGTCTACCGATGGTCATATATAGAATGATCTTAATCCTGAGTTCTTAACAAACTCCTATTTATGGATTTATGTCTTTTGATTTACTCGGTATGGATTCCGAGACCCTGAATCCTATTCTTTGTATTTTGGAGATATGATGAAATAAGTACTCGGGAATGTTATTATACAAGATGGAATCCATTCCTTCTTGAGAAAGAAGTAGATAAATAATTCTCTTGAGTGTTGATTCGGTACTTGGATTAGTAAGAGCACTCTGGTTCATGAATGTGTTTTATGAATCACTGTCCATTAG
>NW_010362373.1:7966-12424 GCF_000414095.1 Morus notabilis
TCTATAAGTTCCCGCGTCATCCTTGTAATTCTACCAGACACAAAGGACAAAATGGGAATTTTAGAATTATGGAATTCTAAAATTAAATACTTAAAAAATAATTAATTGAGAATTAATTATTATTTAAATAATGTGATTATTTAAATTTGAATTTTGAATTGTGAACATACTTTAAATTTATCCTTTTAAACTTATTTGATAAGTTGTCCAATTTAGAATTGAAATTAATTTAAGTTTGACTTATATTTGAATTTGAATTTGAATTAAAATTGGACTATAGGATAAAGGATGATTTCTCTTCCTTTCCTATCCAGAATTGGCGCCACACACAAGGGAGAAAAACCCTAGGGTGGCCGGCCACATTAGAAATAAGGTGTAGGAGATTTTTTGTTCAAAATTCAAAATAGGAGATAGAGATTTGATTCTTTTTTGAAGTTTGACTTCTAGTCTTTAAATATGAGAATGATAGAAAATTGTGAACACAATTTTTTGAAAATTTTTTCTGCTCTAATTGATTGGTGGCTAAAATTCTCATTGAATGAAAAGAGAGGAAAAATTTTTCTCCCAAAAATTTCACATTGTGCATGTGTTGGTGTTTGTGGAAATTCGAGTGTTTCAAAAATCTGTTTTGTCTCACGTGTGCCCACACACACGTCTACGTGGAATCAAGTAATTGACGTGGAAGACTTTGGTTTTCTAAACACAAATATTGGAGCAAGGACTGTTCGTGGTCAAAGAACTCAAGTTATCATCCGAGTCGGCTTCCAGGTATTTTTTCCTAATTGAGTTCTTGATACATATAAATTAATGTGATTAATTTATTCGTACATAAATTAATATAATCGATAGAGTATCTCAAAAGTTTTTCTGAAATTTTTGTTATACACGATCCGCCTCCCCGCCACGCTTCCGCATCCGAATTCGATTCGGTTACCAACAGCCACAGTAGAGCTTAATTGGCTTATCCATATCTAGAACAACTTTCAGATAAGTTAAGAACTTCCTGAGCCATGTAGCTTCTTTTGCGGCTTCACAAGCTGCAACATATTCAGCTTCCATGGTAGAGTCAGCAACACACTTTTGCTTTACACTTCTCCATACCACGACTCCTCCATTAAGAATGAACACAGATCCAGATGTCGACCGTCGACTATCTCTATCCGATTGGAAATCAGAATCCGTGTATCCAGTGAGAGATAGATCTTCTCCCGAATATACCAACATATAGTTTCTCGTTCTCCTAAGATACTTGAGAATATACTTTACCGCAACCCAATGATCTAATCTTGGGTTGGACTGGTAACGACTAACTACTCCCTCTGCATAGCATAGGGATACCGTCTTCTTCCTGTTGTGGAGTCTTTGGACAATGCACCTTAGAAAGATGAATACCATGCCTAGAAGGTAAATTCCCTTTCTTAGAATTCTGCATTGAATACCTAGACAACACTTTGTGTATATAAGATGCCTGTGACAACGCCAAAAGCTTTTTCTGGCGATCTCGAATAATCTTAATCCCAAGAACATAGCTTGCCTCTCCCAAATCTTTCATTTGGAATTGGTTGGCTAACCACTCCTTTACATCTGTCATCAATCCCACATCATTCCCAATGAGTAGGATGTCATCGACGTAAAGAATTAAGAAGACCAATTTCTCTTATTTCTTGTACTTGTAGACGCAAGGTTCATCAATGTTTTGATCAAATCCATAAGACTTTATAGCCTCATCAAACCTGATGTTCCATGATCTAAAAGCCTGCTTCAGTCCATAAATGGACCTCTGCAGTTTGCAGACTTTCTGCTCTTGGCCTTCCTCTATGTAACCCTCTGGCTGATCCATATAGATGGTTTCCTCAAGATAGCCATTCAAAAAAGCTGTCTTGACATCCATCTACCATATCTCATAGTCAAAATATGCTGCAATGGCCAGGAGTATCCGGATGGACTTAAGCATAGCTACTGGCGAGAAAGTTTCCTCATAGTCAACTCCCTCCTTTTGGGTACAACCCTTAGCCACTAGCCTTGCTTTATAAGTCTCTACTTTTCCATCCGCTCCTCTCTTTCTCTTGAAGACCCACTTGCATCCAATGGCTTTTACCCCTTCGGGTAGATCTACAAGTTGCCAGACTGAGTTAGAGTGCATAGACTCCATCTCGAGTTTCATAGTTACTTGTCATTCTTCCTTATCAGAATCATCCATTGCATCCTTAAAGGTCGATGGATCCTCCTAACCGTCATCAGCAGTGACGATTTGGGCATCCCCGGTATACCGGTCGGGTAACCTGCGTACCCTCCCACTACGACGAGGTGCCTTAGGAGTCTGATCAGGAACTGTGGTCTTTTCTCTGAGTGGCCCGACAACTCTTGCTGGCTGTAGTGCTGGAACTTCGGGCCGGCGGGCCGGCGGGCCACCCGAAGCCTGAATTTTTTCAGGCTCAGGCGGGCAGGCCCATATGCCGGCCCGTTCAAGGTGTATTTTCGGGCTTAGGCTCAGGCAACCCGAGTTTTGAGACCACGCCGGAGCCCGCTGCCGTGTAGGTGCCGTCGACCGCTGTCGGCCGGAGTTTTTTTTGAATTTTTCCGGCCAAGCCCGATTTGCCCGAATGCTCGACCCGCCCGAACCTGAAATTTTGAAAAAAGGTCAGAAAAATGACCGTTGGGCTGCCCGACCCGAATTTTGCCCGAAAACCCAAATTTTGCCCGAATGCCCGAGATGCTCAATTTGCCCGAATTGCCCGAGGTGCCTGAAACCCATCCAACGGCTAGTTTTTGCCTGAACCTGCCCGAACCCGAACCCTAAACTAGCCGTTTTTTCCTGAATTTTTTGAAAAAAAATCAATTTTTTAACCCAAAAATTTCCCTATAAATCCCCCTATCCCCTACACATTTTTCTCACTCAAACTCTCTCAATCCCTCTCAATTTCTCTCATTCTCTCTTAATTTCTCTCAATCACTCTCAATCTTTCAAATCTCTATTACAATTTTTTGAAAAACTATCACATTATCCTAAAGCTCTCTCTCTCTCAAACCGCTATTATTTTTTTTATAATGGATCCTTTTGGTTATAGTGGTATTCCCATTGATGCTCAACACAACGTGGAAGAAGGGCAATTTCCCATTAATGAATTTGTTACGCAAGAATCTACTAATCCGAGCCTTGGTGGACGTACTTGAGGTCATGGTCGCAATGGTGGTGGGCGTGGAGAAACGGCGAGTGCCAGTGCGACTGCGTCTGCAAGTGTTGTAACCTCTAGGAGGAAATCCAAGCGTACCTCGACAGTTTGGGATCACTTCGACATAATTGATGAGATCGACAATGAAGGTAACACTAAACATATAACTCAATGTAAATATTGTTTATCTAAATTACAAGGTGACACTATTCACGGCACCACACCCTTGAGAAGACACTCTGAAAAGTATCTTCAAAAGCTTAGCCAATCCGGCGGACCCGAACTCCACCAAACACAATTATCTTTTGATCGCGCAACCGGTGGTCTAACCACTTGGAAATACGATCCGCAAGTAGATCGTATGGAAGTTGCCTGAATGATAGCTACTTTAGATCAGCCACTTAGTTTTGTAGAGCATCCTAATTGGCAATGATATCTTAAGGTTGTACATAATCCTAATGCACAGTTTACTTCAAAAACTACTCTTAGAAAAGATTTATTAAAATTATTTAAAAAATAAAAGGAAGCATTAATAAACTTTTTACACTTGACTAGCGGGTGCGTTGCGTTAACGGTAGATATTTAGTCAGCCGTTGCCAATAAAGATTATTTAGCTGTAACCGGACATTACTTTAAAGAATTTGATTTAGATAAGAGAATATTAGGTTTTAAATGTGTTCTAAGATCACATAGTGCGGATTTAATATATAATACCATTTTAAATGTAATTGATGAATTTAGATTAAGAGATAAAGTAATGGTTATAACATTAGATAATGCTAGTGCCAATACAAAAGCAATTGAGTTTTTTGAAAATGATTTAAGTTTATTCGGTGACGGTACAATTTTCCACCAACGTTGTGCATGCTAATTGTTAAATCCGGTTTAAAAGAAATGGGTAATCACATTAAAAGAATTAGAGATAGTCTTGCATGGATTCAAAGTAGTAACCAAAGACAAGAAGTAATAGGATATTTATTATTTAATTAATAAAAGAGTTTATTCATCATTTTATGTGCATATATTTATGAATATTTTATGAATATCAAATGAAAATTTTGTGATTATTTATGTAACCTTAAACATAGTATATAAGTGTTATATACGAGAGGATAGTGTTTAAGAATAATAATAAAAAACATTGTTCATAATGAATTTAATTAAAGTTCAGAATCTTTAATTAAAACATTATCAATACATGTCATTCCCATTTAGAATGGAACGGTGCTATCCGCACTGTTAATATGGTGAGATATTGAATGAGTGTATTTCGCATAATGAGATT
>NW_010362373.1:13550-24376 GCF_000414095.1 Morus notabilis
GAATCCAATCTCTATCTCTAAGATAAAGCTTGTTAATTATCTCATATTTGAATTTTAAACAAAATCTCCTATTCCCTTATCCCTTAGTGTGGCCGGCCAAGATAGGGATTCTCATCCCTGTGTGGCACCAATATCAGATAGGGAAGGAACATAAAATCATCCTTTATCCTGTAGTCTAATTTTGACTCAAATTCAAATTCTCATTCTAATTTAAGTCAAACTTAAATTAATTTGAATTCTAAATTGAACAACTTATCAAATAAGTTTAAATGGATAAATCTAGATGTGTTCAAATTCAAATTTTAAATAATAACATTATTTAAATAATAATTAATTCTCAATTAATTATTTTTGAGTGTTTAATTTTAGAATTCTGTAATTCTAAAATTCCCATTTTGCCCTTTATGTCTGGCAGAATTACTAGGACGACGCGGGGACTAATGGATCTATAATCCCGAGCTCCAATAAAATTAATAATCAATTAAGTACTTTAATTAATTAATTAATTTTATTAATTCTAATAGTTACTCCACTATAAACTTGAAATTGCACTCTCGAAATTATAGACATAAATTACTTCTAAACTGTGAAGTGTCCATTTGATATAGTCATTGCATATAGATCAATCCTCTATAAATAATTCATAATTAGAGTAAGGTAAAATCCGTTAACCTCTCTAATTAATTCTTTATCCTTGAGTACCATTGATTCTCTTATGGATAGTGATTCATAAAACACATTCATGAATCGGAGCTGCTACTAGTCCAAGTACCGAATCAACCCTCAAGATAATTTTTTATCTACTTCTTTCTTAAGAATGAATGGATTCCATCTCGTGTAATAACATTCCCAGCTACCTACTTCATCATGTCTCCAAAATACAAGGAATAGGATTCAGGATCTCAGAATCCGTACCGAGTAAATCAAAAGACACAAATCTATAAATAGGAGTCTGTTAAGAACTCAGGATTAAGATCATTCTATATATGACCATCGGTAGACTCAATTAGAATTTCTATGCTTAACGGAAATTATTAGAAATTCATATTGTGTCTGTGTCCTTGTTCCACATAATCTCATTATGTAAAATACACGCATTCAATATCTCACCATATTAACAGTGTGGATAACACCGTTCCATTCTATGGGAATGACATATATTAATAATGTTTTAATTAAAGACTCCGAACTTTAATTAAATTCATTATGAAAATTACTTTTTGATTATTATCCTAAATCATTATCCTTTCGTATATAACACTTATATACAATGTTTAAGGTGACATAAATAATCACAAAATTTTCCTTGATATTCATAAAATATTCACAAATATATACATATAAAATGATGAATAAACTCTTTTATTAAATAAATAATAAATATCCTATTACATCTTATGCTTCTAGGACACCATTCCTAACAGGATTGATCTATATGCAATGACTATATCAAATGGACACTTCACAGTTTAGAAGTAATTAATGTCTATAATTTCTAGAGTTCAATTCCAAGTTTATAGTGGAGTAACTATTGGAATTAATAGAATTGATTAATTAATTAAAGTGTTTAATTAATTATTAATTTTATTGGAGCTCGGGAATACAGTTCCATAAGTCCCCGCGTCGTCCTTGTAATTCTACCAGACACAAAGGACAAAATGAGAATTTTAGAATTATGGAATTCTAAAATTAAATACTCAAAAAATAATTAATTGAGAATTAATTATTATTTAAATAATGTGATTATTTAAAGTTGAGTTTGAATTTTGAACATAATTTAAATTTATCCTTTTAAACTTATTTGATAAGTTGTTCAATTTAGAATTCAAATTAATTTAAGTTTGACTTAAATTCGAATTTGAATTTGAATTAATATTGGTCTACAAGATAAAGGATGATTTCTCTTCCTTCCCTATCTAGAATTGGCGCCACACAGAAGGGAGAAAAACCCTAGGGTGGCCGGCCACATTAGAGATAAGGTGTAGGAGATTTTTTGTTCCAAATTCAAATAGGAGATAGAGATTTGATTCCTTTTTTAAGTTTGACTTCTAGTCTTTAAATATGAGAATGATAGAAAATTGTGAAGACAATTTTTGAAACATTTTTCTGCCCTAACTTGAGTGTGGCCGAATTTCTCAAAAAGAAAAAGAGAAGGAAAAATTTTTTTTCTCAAAAAATTCCACATCGTGCATGCGTTGGTGTTTGTGGAAAATTTGAGTGTTTAATTAAACCTGTTTTTGTCTCTTACGTGCCCACACACACGTCCACGTGGAATCAAAGAATTGACATGGAAGACTTTGATTTTCTAAACACAAAGATTGGAGTAAGGACTGTTCGTGGTCAAAGAACTCAAGTTATCATCCGAGTTGGCCTCCAGGTATTTTTCCTAATTGAGTTCTTGACATATGTGATTAATTTATTCGTACATAAATTAATATAATTTATAGAGTAACTCAAAAGTTTTATGAAATTTTTGTTATACACGATCTGCCTCTCCGCCACGCTTCCGTATCCGAATTTGATTCGGTAACCAACAATAACAAACTATATGTGTGTAAAAGTAGGAATAGGACATATAGACGCATATGATTGGCAAATTGCTGAAGTTTTGTATCAATTTTTAGGTAGGTTTCATGAAGTGACTCTAAAACTTAGTGGAACATATTACCCAACATCACCTTTAGCTTTAGGAGAACCTTTACGAATTTGTATTTTATTTTGCGAGTATAGGGAAGACCCAATTTTAGCAGTTCCTATACATTCTATGGAAAAGAAATTTATAAAATATTTGTCTAAGTTGCCTTTGTTGTATGGTTTAGGTACTGTTTTTTATCCTAGATTAAAATTAGATTAGAAGGTTTAGAAAGTGGTTTAGAAAACTTAGGTGATTTTTTAGGCATCAATTGTAAGGACCAATATCCAATAATAAAGGATAAAATATATTCGATCTATAGTAAATATGATATTAGGTTTAGAGTATCTCATAGAGTACAGGAACCGCAACAACAAGATGAAAACCCGCATTCATTCTTGAATGTTTTCGGGTTGAAGAAGAAGAAGAAGACAACTCAAACAGAAGCTGTGAGTGAATCTTCATCAACAAGTGGCAGTGGCAGTGGCGGTGGCAGATTTAACGAGCTTATGGTGTACCTCAGTGAAGGCTTAGTAGTCAGCGGTACGGCAGAATCGTTTGACTTAGTTCAATGGTGGAGGGTACGGACATTAACTTGGCCAATCCTAACTCGATTGGCAATGAATATATTTTCGATCTCAATCTCCACTGTTTCATCCGAACAAGCTTTCAGTACGACAGGAAGAATACTTGAAGAACGCCGGAATGCATTGCAAAGGGATATTGTTGAAGCCTTGGTTTGCATTAAGGATTAGGATCGGGCCGATCAACGTTTACAGGGTACAATTTCGCCGGCAAGCCAAGAATGGATTGATGAATTTAATCGATTAACATTTAATTTTGAAAACGATCCTCCAGCTTCAAATTAAATTGTAAATTTATAATTTGTAAATATGTATTTACTTTTGACATTGTATTTGTAATTGTATAACTTTGTAAGTTCGTAAAATTTGTAATTCGTTACAAAATGATTGCACTATTTTTTCCTTGCCAAGTTTTTATCCCAATTGGGTTTTTCTTGGTAAGGTTTTTAACGAGGCAATCATGAATTACGAATTTAATACATCAATAATATACATGATTAATTTATTCAATTGTGTTAATAATGTCTATTGAATGTTGATTTTGATTTTTACATAATTTTAACACAAACTAACTTAATAATTATAAAAATTAAAAAATATTTAAAAAAATTCAGGCAAATCGGGCGGGCTCGAGCGGCCCGGCTGGGCTCGGGCAGACTAACACAAGCCCGTGGCCTATTCAAGGAGAAATTCAAGCTCGGGTGGGTGGCCTAAATTTTTCGCACAGGTTGGGCTCGGGCTCGGGCAAAAACTCAGTTTTTTTGAGCGGTCACGAGCAGCCCGTCCAAAGTTCCAACACTAGCCGGCTATGGTCTGATCTTATCGGAAAGTAACTCTTCCAATACTATTTTACTTTTAGGCTCAAAATCTATCATATAGTCATGCTCCAGAAAAGTGGCATTTGTCGATACAAACACGTTTTGATCTTCAGGACTATAAAAGAAACCTCCCTTCGTCCCATCAGGATATCCTATAAACATACACACTTCTGACTCGAGTTCCAACTTCCCAGTCTTTCCTTTTAGCATATGTGCTGGACACCCCCATATGCGTACGTGTCTCAAACTAGGTTTTCGACCGCACCACAACTCTAAGGGTGTTTTAGGAACAGACTTAGATGGTACTCTATTCAGAATGTAGGTAGTTGTTCTTAGGGCATAACCCCATAACGAAGTAGGCAATGAAGAATAAGTCAACATTGATCTTATCATGTCGAGCAAAGTCTGATTTCCCTTTTCGGCTACACAATTCTGCTGTGGTGTACCGGGTGCAATCAATTGGGATACCACACCTTCTTCAATCAAGAAATCCCAGAACTCTTGGTCCAGGTACTCACCCCCTCGATCTGATCGAAGTGTCTTGATCGGTTTACCTAACTGTTTTTCAACTTCTGCTCGGAATTCTCTAAACTTTCTAAAAGTTTGGATTTTCGTTGCATTAGTTAAACATAACCATATCTCGAATAGTCATCAATAAAAGTGACGTAATATTCGTAACCTCCTCTAGTTTGGATGTTTAACGGTCCACATACATCCGAATGTATTAGCTGAAGTGGTTCTGTAGCTCTTTCTCCTTTCACCGTAAAAGGTCTCTTGGTCATTTTTCCTTCCAAATAAGATTCACAGACCAGAAGCTCACCAACTTTTAGTTCACTTAAAGGACTATCCTTTACCAATCTTTCAATCCTATTTAGGTTAATATGACCAAGTTTAAGATGCCACAGATATGTGTTATTGTCGTGAGAAATCTTTTGCTTTTTATTCTTAGGTTCGGCAACTCTGAACATTTCAGTATTAAGCAGTGAGTTAGGCACTGGTTTTATACAATATAAACCATCATCCAGACGTCCAGAACAAATATTTAAACCATTTTGAGAAATATGAACAAATTCATTATCAAAATAAACTTTAAATAATTGTTCAAATAACTTAGCCACAGAAATCAAATTTCTACAAATGTTTGGAATAAAATAAACATTGTTCAAAACTAAATATTTATTTTCCCTAAAACGAAGTCTAACTTCTCCCACTGCTTTTGCAAAAACTCCTGCGCCATTGCCCACTTTCATCGTGTAGTTCCCATTGGCTAGCTCAGTGTAAGAACTAAGACTTTGTAAAGAAAAACAAACATGATTAATTGCTCCCGAATCAATTATCCAGGCTGAGGTATCACCCTTTACTAAACATGTTTCAAGGATTAGTAAATCCGATTTAAATTGTTCCCTGACAGCATCAAAATGAGCCTTTTCTGAAGGAGCGCCGAACATGACTTCTAGAGACTCCATTATCTCATAAGCAGTCTCCATCTCCTCATGCTTCTTGTGAAGCACATCGCTCATGCTGGCCAACTGATGATGAGTATTTCTACCAACAAATCAAGTACTTTCAAGCATGAATATTTGTAAGTCTTCAAGCATTTTTGTTAGTTTAATGTCTTTTGTATGCTTTTTATAGGAATTATAAATAAATGCGAACTTGGATGATTTTGCATGAAGAAAAGAAGAATATTTGCCCAACTTGTGAATCAATGCCAAGAGGAGGCGAAAGAGGATTTTAAGGCACAAAAGAGGAGGCTTTGGAATGCAAGAAAGCGGGCTACAGCGCGCAAAGGAAAGCGAAGTCAGAATGGGACGTGCGCCCGTGCCCGAGCCCGCTGCGCGCCTACATCCAGGGGCGCGCCCGCGCGCGCCCCACATCCAGGCGTGTGGCCGCGCGCGTACCCACACCCAGGCGTGCGCCCACGCGCCCAGAGTAGGAACGAACACTGCAGCACGCCCAGATGATTTCCCCACGCGTTGCAGCGTGCCCCAACCTGCAACAGCGGGTTCCTCTTCCAAAAACGCGCGCCGCAGCGCATTTTCACGCAAGCTGCAGCGCGCGTATGAAGCCCTAGCTTCGAAATGTTGTAGTATAAAAGGAAAGAGATACCATTTGAGAAGGGGAGCCCAGAAATCTAAAGAAAACATCAAAAGGAGGCCGAAATGCTTCATCTTGGAGGTCCTTGGAAGCTCTTCAATGGATATTGGGTTTTATCTTCTTTCATCTATTTTTCCATGTTGAGCTAGACATTAAATCTAGGACTTGATGTAGTTTTATTTGAACTATGTTTTGAATATTTTGTTGATTGTTAATTTAATTTCGTTTTCAATTCATTTATGTTTCTCTATGCTTAATGCTTCTAATTTATTTGGCCAATGAGTTAGATGATTTTTAGATTGCGAATTTGATGCTCGAGAGAGATTGAGTTCTTTATCTAGATTTGAGAAACATAGTCTAGGTTGTTATGAGACCGAGAGGAGATCAACGGTTAGATAATCAAATTAGGATTCAGGTCGTTGTGAGGCCGAGAGGCGATCAATATTCCTATTTTCTAATTCTAAAGGCAAAGCTTAATTTGTGTTTAAATATTCATTTCGAATAAGGATATTGTTTTGGGTATTTAAATACAATTTCTTGTGAGGCACTCGAGAGAGGTTGCGAAATGACATTAGAGCCTTGATTAATGAATTGAACGGAATTGATTAGCGATTACATAATAGGATGAACATAGGAATAATAAAGCAAAATCAAGTCCCTAGACCATTTGTGTATAGATACTTTATTTTTATTCTTATATTTATTTTGTTTTTGTTCTGAATTATCATCTTATTAAGTTGCCTAGATAAAGTTAAGTTACAATAATCACGATACTTAATGGCAATTCTAAACCCAATCCCTATGGAGCGATACTCACTCACCTTATACTCAAAACTTGACACCGTACGCTTGCGGAAATTTATTATACAAAAATTTTAAGCATCACCAACATATAGCACTTTGCTTTGTTGTTGGCCTTGATCCAGCGATCATATGGCTCCCTTGCGGTTTTAGATGCATTAACCGCGGGTTCTTGAGGACATTCCTCTACTAGGACAAATTTATAGTCTTCGCAGACCAATAGTATGTTCATGTTACTTTTCCACTTAGCGTAGTTATCACCGTCTAGTTTTTCTGTCACAAGTAGTGTGATTTTAGGATTCGACATATTGCTAGAAATAAGTAGAATATTCATTTAATCAATTTATGCGCATGCATATAAAAAAACATGTGAATTTAGGCACATTTAAATATTATGCATGATGCACATGAAAAATACATAAATCATGTTTTAATTTTAGGTGCCAAAGATAATACAATTTACCAAAAATAAAGTGTACCTTTGGGTAGTCAAATTATTTGCAAATTGAACCGAGACTCATCTCAGTTAATAAATATAGTCAAAATATCTCATATTTTCATATTTATTAACGACCGTTATTTTAGTCAAAATATAACTAACAAACTTTGATTATATCTTTATGAGTGTAAACCACCGTTTCAGATCTCATAGACTTAACTCCGGATTGCTACCGTTGGGTAGTCAATTCGAAAATACATCCTGAAATCATATCTCTAGGAAGCCAACCTTGTTATTGATCCGGCAAGAACACTCTCCCTTAGGAGGGCGGTTCAACGTCGCCGCAAATTTCCTCTCCGAATCTCACGGTGTCGCGCTAACGGCGGAGACTAGTGGGTCGTATTGTCATACAACCCTCTCCCACTCATTATTTTGTAAATATATATTTTGTTTGAAAAACATCTCATTGTTTTCAAATCGAAAAATCAACAATTTATTTTTTTCGGATATGTGAAATTCTAAAATTTAACTCTTAAATTCAATTTCACATGTAACATTATTTTGCAAATCAATTTTACAACTTAAATCAATTTAATCATATTAAATCAATTTTAGCTCATGGTTCTTATTTTATTTTATTTTTCTAAAACCCTTTTCTAATAAATAAAATAAATAATAATAAATGCGCTTGTATGCAGGGCATGTTATAAAAAATTTGCCACGCATAATTTTTCATCATATCTTATTTATAGAGTAGAAGTCCAACTTCTATCTCTCTCCTATTTGAATTTTGAACAAAAATTCTCCTCTACCTTATCCTTGATATGGCCGGCCCTTGTGTAGGGATTCTCATCCCTGTGTGGCGCCAATTACAGATAGGGAAGGAAGATAAAATCATCCTTTATCATGTAGTCCAATTTTAATTCAAATTCAAATTCGAATTTAAGTCAAACTTAAATTAATTTGAATTCTAAATTGAACAGCTTATCAAATAAGTTTAAAAGGATAAATTTAAGTTATGTTCACAATTCAAATTTAAATTTAAATAATCACATTATTTAAATAATAATTAATTCTCAATTAATTATTTTTGAGTGTTTAATTTTAGAATTCCGTAATTCTAAAATTCTCATTTTGTCCTTTGTTTCTGGTAGAATTACAAGGATGACATGGGGACTAATGGACCTATAATCCCGAGCTCTAATAAAATTAATAATTAATTAAACACTTTAATCAATTAATTAATTCTATTAATTCCAATAGTTACTCCACTATAAACTTGGGATTGCACTCTCAAAATTATAGATATTAATTACTTCTAAACTGTGAAGTGTTCATTTGATATACTCATTGCATATAGATCAATCATCCATAAATAATTCATAATTAGAGCCAGGTAGAATCGGTTAACCTCTCTAATTATATCTTTATCCTTGAGTACCATTCATTTTCTAATGGATACTGATTCATAAAACACATTCATGAACCAGAGCGCTCTTACTCATCCAAGTACCGAATCAACACTCAAGAGAATTATTTATCTACTTCTTTCTCAAGAAGGAATGGATTCCATCTCGTATAATAACATTCCCGGCCACCTACTTCATCATGTCTCTAAAATACAAAGAATAGGATTCAGGGTCTCAAAATCCATACTAAGTAAATCAAAACACACAAATCTATAAATATGAGTTTGTTAGGAACTCAGAATTAAGATCACTCTATATATGACCATCGGTAGACTCAATTAGAATTTCTATGCTTAACGGAAATTATTAGAAATTCACATTGTGCCTGTGTCCCTGTTCCACATAATCTCATTATGCGAAATACACTCATTCAATATCTCACCATATTAACAGTGTGGATAACACCGTTACATTCTAAATGTGAATGACATGTATTAATAATGTTTTAATTAAAGATTCTAAACTTTAATTAAATTCATCATGAACAATGTTTTTGATTATTATCCTTAAACACTATCCTCTCGTATATAACACTTATATACTATATTTATGGTTACATAAACAATCACGAAATTTTCATTTGATATTAAAAAAATATTCATAAATATATGCACATAAAATGATGAATAAACTCTTTTATTAATTAAATAATAAATATCCTATTACATCTCATGCTTCTAGGACACTATTCCCAACTCTGGTTTGATAATGCAGTTGGTATTCATACCAGAGACATATGCGAGCCCTGCCACGATGTTTGGAAGGACATTAGCGACATGGACAAGAGGACTATTCAGAACCGGATGCTGGTATTTTTTTTATGCAATAATTTGTATAGTTTATACTAAAGTTAACAATGCGTTTTATCGATGTGAAACTGTTTTGCAAGGAATGGTTTAACATGGACTACAACTATAAGAACGGTATTCTGAGGTCCGTTGTTAATAGGGAGGCAGCAAAGTGCTACAAGGACTGGAAAAGTTCCATGCACCGCCACTTCAAACGCTATGGTAGAGAAAGTCTCCCACTTCATTGGGATCGTTGTTGCGATCGGTTCTCCGGCGATAAATTTTAAGTAATTATAGATTTGTTATAACTTGATGATTTTTTATACATAATTTTGAGTAACTGTTACTTATTATAGTTAATCATAAACAGAAAATATCAGAGACAAATAAAACTATTCGTAGCAACCAAAAGTATCCAAGCTTACATGGCCGGGTATCGTACTCTCAGCGTCACAATAAGAAGGTTAGTACTTATTTTTTGACTTCATTGTTGTATTTATATGTTTGTGATGATTATTTTGGGTGGCACATCTTGTAGCTATGGTGTGTCGAAATCTTTTAAAATTATTTTTTTACAGGTTTTTATTTTTTGATCATATAAAAAATAAGTCGTTATGCTGCCGAAATTTAGTTAGAATTTATCTGTTTTAACAAATGTAATTTATTTGACAGGTCAGTATGGAGACCCAAGAGCCAATGTTTGCCATAGACAATTGGGCGGACATGCATCGTCGCAGGGCCTCTTGGGTTAATCTCCAAGCGGAACAGACTTTTGTAAGTATTTTTACTTTTCATATTAAATTTTTTTATACTGAAATAGTGGTTTTATAACACGTAAAAATAATTATAATGTCATATTATGTAGAACACCCTGGAGGAGGAGAGACAAACGCAGAGAACATAGTCTACTTCAACTTCGACTAGACCCGCCTTTGACGAGCAAGTTCTTAGCATGCGTAGAGGACATAAGATAGGAGTGGGTCCGACGCTCTCCCAAAAGCATTACTCTAGGGCTTCTCCTTCATTTGCTGATTCATACTCTGACGCAACATCATCGGCTTAATGAGTCGTTATTTAAAGAAATCGTACCGGGAACAAGTTAAGATTTATGAGAACAGGTGAAGGTGTTAGAGTTGGTGGCTAAATTGCAACCCAACATCCAATTACCTACGATTGACCGTCCAGAACCAGTTAACCT
>NW_010362373.1:24421-32231 GCF_000414095.1 Morus notabilis
TATTTTATAAATTTATTTAGATTTACTGTTTTTAATATTAATTTATATTTCACTTTTAATGTATCTTAATAAATTATATTCAGTATGTAACATAATAATGTTTAATTAAAATTATTAAAAATTAATTAATTGCCATTTTTTAAAAATTAAAAAAAAATTAATTTCGGTTTTTTGCGATGACTTTTTTAGACTTGTCGTCGCAAAAAAAATAACATTATTTACGATGAAAATTTGAAATGTCGTCGCAAAAAATGATCATATCACGCGAATTTTGCAACGGCGTATTAACGACGCTTGTCGTCGCAAAAACATATTGTCGTCGCAAATACATTTGCGACGACAGTATGTCGTCGCAAAAAAAGTTTTTGCGATGAATTATATGCGCCGAAAAATTTGTGACGACACGTCGTCGTAAAAAATCTTATTTGCGACAACATTCGGGTTTTTGCGACGACTTTTTATCGTCGCAAAAACCCCTTTTTCTTGTAGTGATGGAAGAAGCCATAGGGAGGGTTGAGTTAACTCAAAATTTTGAACTAAATTAAATTAGTAGTGTAATATACTAAAAAACTCATAAACTTAGGTAGTATTGTATGAGAATTATTATTTTTTAGAGTTTTAAATTTGAAAAGAGTGAATATAAGAAAAAATAAATAAAACGGTATGGTAATTAAAAGTAAAAACTAAGGGGTAAATGAAACTTTTTTAAAACATTTTACATGAGGTTTGAAATAAAAAATATATATACATATATATTTTCATGGTGGGCATTAATTTATGGTTGCCATTACTTGGAACCAATAATATTGGGAAAGATAAAATCATTTTAGTACTTTGTATTATAACAAAACATGCACTTGATATTCTGTGTTTTTGATAATATTAAAATGATACCTTGACATTTTTAAAAATATATTCTCGGTGTCCTGCAGCTAAGTTTTAGGACATGTAATGTCCAAACGATTCTTCTTATTAATTAAATAAAAATCAATATTTTTTAGAAAAAATATGAAAATATTTTAAATCATTAAAATATTTAAAGGAAAACAACAAAATAAAAAAGCTCGTGATTTGTTTTAGATCTATTAGTTTTTTATTAATTAAATAGAAGGATACTAAGGTCATTTTACATCTCAAAAATCAACTTCAGGGTACTAAAAAATATTTTTAAAATGTCGACGCACCACTTTAATATTAAAAAAAAAAAAACAGAGTACTAATAGTATGTTTCACTATAACACTGAATACCAAAATAATTTTATCCCATATTGAGAAACACGAAAAAAAAATCTCAAATTAAGAGTGGTAATCATATCATATATATATATATATATATATATTTGTGGAAAGGAAATGACATTAATTAAGTTACAGGCAATTAATACACACACACACACACAAAAACGCAATATCAGCAAAACAAATGGAGAGCTTTAAATCTATCTAGTACTTTTAGTACATATTTTTTATTCAATTCAACCACTCATCTAAACTAATAGGGACTCAAGTCAAGTGTCGTTTGATGCATATTTTTCAGGCGCCCATGCAATATTGGCAATATGGCCACAACAATAACATGGTTTCTGGAGATCATAATATCGGCAATAACAATATGGTCATCAACAGTACCGGTGGACAAAACAACAATTACTTTGGAAGATTCAACCAAACTGGGATTAATATGGAGCAGATTACTAAAAGAACAGGAGCTGAAGCAGACCAAATATTATCATCAATGGCGCTACAAATGCCCTCACTTCCTAATAGTTCCAGTTTCAATGTTGTTGAGTCGTGCGGGTCGTTTTGACTCTTTTTGTATGTTTTAGGCTTTGGTTGGCTTAGTTGGGCTTCATGTTTGGATTGCTTATTTTGAAAGTGTCAAGAAATGTCGTACAGCTTTTGTTTGAGTCGTTTGGTTCATTAACTAATGCTGCGCGTTTTGACAAAATCTGGAGTTAGTCTTTCGAATTCGTTGGGTTCGTTCAAATAGAAGAAATCAGCTTCACAGTTTTGAATAAAGATAAGGCTCTGAGGATTTCGTGAAAAAGATCAAGATTGTGTTGGTATTTTGATTTAAACCAGGATTTGAAATTGAAACAAATATTTGTTACAGATTCTGTCAAGATATCATTTAAAGAGATTGGAGTGCTGAGAATCTGGGTCAAGGAAATTGAAGTAGGAATATGCGAAGCAGAATACGTGTTTTGAATTTTAAACTGATAACTGTCTTACCTGTAACTACAGATTCTGAGACAGATTCTGATTTTGAATTAGACCAGTTTATAAAAGGTTGCTGCACGAGGAATCAGATTATGCACTGTAATTCTGAAAAAGTACGGCGTGCACAAGTTGAAGAGATATAGCGTTCATCGATTTTGATCTTTGAGAGAAGATTTTGTGAGCTTTCGGGAGAAGGCGTTTGAAGACGAGTGGTGCTCGCCAAGCTAGCCACTTAGGGTGTTAGACACAGCGGTGTCGATAGTCAAGAGGGAGTCTTGAATTGGTTAAGTCCGATTGGTGTCTGTAACTCTTTACCTATTAGTGGATTGCTTGATGTCTGGGCGTGGCCCCGTGGATGTAGGTCGGTTTGACTGAATCACATTTAATCGTTGTGTGGTATTTACTCTGCTTTTGTGTTTTGCTTTGGTAATTCTTAATCAATTTTATAAGAAAACACGGTAAAAGCATATAACCGGTTCTAACAAATGCCATCATGAATAATAGATCAAGTGCATTTTCTCCGGTGCCATGGATACAGCTAAATGACTACAATAACATCTTCCTTAACCCCAATACTACTGGTACTATAATGAACAATGTTAATGGTACCAGAAGGAAGAATATAATTAATGGAATGAAAAGAAAGTGCGGTGACGACGGTGATGATCAGATGCTAAAGGCACAGGCTGAGGTATTTGTATTTGATTTTGGTGAAGAAGAAGAAGAAGAAGAAGAAGTAGATCAGGATTATCATGTTGTGGAGATTGATGACGGTGATGATGCAAACAAGTGCTGCTCTAACATTTACTGCCGCACTCAGACCCCACCCATGTGGCGGAGAGGTCCTCTCGGTCCGAAGGTTTATTTCTCACTATTTTTTTTTTAATTTTTAAAGAATTATATTACCTTTAAATTTCTTTTTTCCTTTCCGGAGATTGATAGAGAGTCACGGGAATTGTGACGGAGTCAGAATATTTTTTTCCAGTAGAAGTCTAATATGAAAAATATAAAAGATATATATATTTTTTTTATTGAATGAGGACGTAGTTATAAGTTTCTCTTGCAATCGTCTTTTCTTTTTCTTTTTTTTATTAAATGATGAGAGGTAAAATTGAAATTTTGTGAAAAATTTACACACAAAATGTTTGACTTTTAAACTCTCACTGCTTACATAATTTAATATCAGAATAGAGGATAGTTTATTACTCAAATAAATCCTAGAAAATAAAGCGCATAGACATACATATATATATATATATATATATATAGCACTCAAAAATTTAACAAAATAATTTTTTTATATGCTTAATACGTTGTCAAGGAGACGCCGCCAAATCACGGTACGCAGTGTCTTTTTGCTTAAATTCGTATTTTTTTTCTTCACAAAATCTCTCTTGGCTGAGTTTTGTTATATGTTTAAGAGCTTGTGTAACGCCTGTGGAATAAAGTACGGCAAGCAAGAAGAGATCTTGTCACGCCCCCAAACCGGGATTAGTGACGTGGAGGCTCGTTCAGAAACTTAAACTTGTTTGAGAGTGTGATTAGCAAATAACGTTGCAAATAATTTAATTTCTTTCAAATCCAAAACATCCAGGTATTTCCAAACGAGCCCCTTTCATTCAGGAGAAATTCAATTTCAAGAACGGTGGTGGAATTTCCAACCAAACCAGTTTAAAACTACGTCCATGGTATCATGTCAGGAATTCCCACAGGTGTTTAGCATACATGAATATAAACAAGAGTAAATGTGACATCAACCACAGTCTAGTAATATTTAAGTTTACAGTCCACAATCTTTTATACATGCCTTAAAATAAAAGATAAGATGAAAGATAACTCTTCGCTTTCCGAGGTCAAGTCCACGTCACTGGTAGTAGCTACCTACTACGCACTACTCCTCGCGTCGCCTGGAGGGGTTTAATACATTTGAAAACAAGAAAGGTGAGCGAAAGACCCAGTAGGATATAATTTTATAAAGCATTTAAAATAAAGGTACTTACGGTCCGAAGATATACACCCGGAACCGATCATCCCTTTTTAGAAAAGGAAATACTCATAGTAGAAAATATCAATATAATGAAAGTGTACAACTCATCATACCACTAAACAAGAAGCGGTAAAAATGTCTGTCTAATGAAAAGTGCAGAGTCATTGTTCCACTAAATAAGAAGTGGATCCGTACGGGTTTCGGGACCTGCACCCAAGGATGCGATTCCCACATCCCGATCTCTGAGGCCACCATGCATTGTATCATTCCTTAAGATATTTCATTTTAAGAAATGATGCGCTTTGAAATCTCATTTCTAAAATCATTGGAAAAACTTAATAGCATTCTCATGCTATTTCTTTAAAATCATTTTCTTTAAACATGTTTTGTTCTAAAACATTTTCATTGGCCAAAATAATTTAAAATGAGGCTAACAAGGATATGGACAAGAATATCCTACCTGTTGGATATCAAACCTGGTTTAGCTTTCCGTTCTCCTACCCTCCGCTTTCCTTTGAGGCTCCAATTCTAATCGTGCCACTAACTTTCCCATCAAAATCAACAATTTAGAGTTTGACCTTTCTCATCAAACATCCTCGTTTAATTAGACACAATTGTATCATATTAGTGTGTCATAGTTCAAAATCAATGTTCATAAATAATTCTTAATTCAAATCATGATTCTTTGTACGTAGAGATTCATTCCAGAAAATCAAATGGGAAACAAAGATTCATGTGGCTAATCCACTCATTTTGAGTTCTCAAATGAGGTTAGGTCAATCCCACATCGAGTTTCGGGGTCAAAACAGGGTTTTCTGGGATGTTTAGGGTCAGTTTCAGTGGGAACCGGTCGACCGGTGACAGAGGAGTGTAACTCCACCGGTCAGCTGGTGGAGAGGTGACCGGTCGACCGGATCGGTCGACCTATGGAAGGGTGACCGGTCGACCCGATCGGTCAACCGGTGGGGAAAAACTCCAGGGCCAACAATGGCCGTTTCGCGAGGAACAAAGCCAAAACCTGCAATTTTGGGTATGATTTTGACATATTCTCAAGGGAATGTATAGATCCAGTTTCAAATCAACAAATAGGGTCCAAAGAATCAAAAACCCCCAATTTTTCATCAAGGTTTCACCAAATCCCATTCGGATTCCATTTGAAAACAAAATTTAAACCAAAAATCACCAAACTCGACTAAAACGAGTTCCACAAAGCTAAATCTGAAATTCTAAAGTAAGTTTCAAAGAGTTTTACCTCGATCCAAGCTTTGATGTTGAAAACCTCTTGGAAACCTCCGTTTTTGGTTTAAATCCGGCCCTTGAGAAAGGAAACTTTGAGAGAGAGTGTGTCGAGACAGAGAGAGAGAGGGAGAGTAACGTGAGGAAGGGAAAGGAAAAAAGGAAATAACGAAAAAGGAAAAGGAGAAATAGAAGGAAAATAAAATTAGGAAAAATAAATAAAATAAATAGGGGTGAAATTGCAAATACTAAAATAAATTTAAAATCTCATGATTAATTAAGAAAATCAATTTAGGCACACTAATAAACCACAATTATCATAATTAAACAAGTTTAATTCCGGAGGGCGTTACATTCTACCCCCCTTAAGAAATTTCATCCCTGAAATTGAAATTTACCTCACAATATGAATAGATACGGATATCATTCCTGCATCGTCGTTTCCAATTCCCACGTTACTTCCTCAACGCTATGGTGTTGCCACAATACCTTCACTAACGGTATCTCACATTGACGTAGGCTTTTCATCTTCCGGTCAAGAATCTGTACGGGTGCTTCCTCATAAGTCGTGTCATGCTGGATCGGCACGTCATACCATTGCACAATGACTTTCCGAAGCATAGAAACATGGAACACATTGTGCACGTCAGACAATTCTGGAGGAAGATCAAGGCAGTAAGCAACGACACCGACTCGTTGTGTGATCTGAAACGGTCCAATGTACCTTGGCACAAGTTTCCCCTTCACACCAAAGCGAGTAACTCCTTTGCGCGGTGAGACTCTTAACAAGACAAAATCGCCCTCTGAGAACTCTAAGGGTCTACGCCTCCTGTCAACATAACTCTTCTGATGACTCTGAGCCGTTAACAATCGTTCCCGGATCACGGCTATCTTTTCATATTCTCCTGGATAACATCCGGTCCAAGGGTCAGTCGATCTTCTGACCCAAGCCAACAAACTGGCGATCTACAAGGTCTGCCACACAACGCTTCGAATGGTGCCATCCCAATGCTACTCTGATAACTGTTGTTGTAGGCAAACTCAGCTAAATGAAGATACTTCTTCCAGTTTCCACCAAAATCTAGAATGCAAGCACGAAGCATGTCCTCCAAAATCTGAATAACTCTCTCAGATTATCCGTCGGTCTGAGGATGAAATGCGGTGCTGAAATTCAGTTCAGTTCCCATGGCTTCTTGGAAACTTCTCCAATATCTAACGTTGAAACGAGTGTCACGATCTGATGTGATAGACAACGGAACTCCATGAAGTCTGACAACGTGCTCCAGATACAACTCTGCTAGAACTTTCCTGGAATAAGTCGCACGAAAGGGAATGAAGTGTGCGGACTTCGTTAACCTATCTGGAACGACCCATATGGCATCATGTCGATGTTCAGTCCTCGGCAATCCCATCAGAAAATCCATCGTAATGTGTTCCCACTTCCATCCAGGAACAGGAAGAGGCTGTAGTTCTCCAGCAGGTTTTTGATGTCCAGCCTTAACTCGAAGATAAGTCGCACATTCTGACACTTATTGGCGAACATCCTTCTTCATACCTCTCCACCAATACTGGCTTTTGAGGTCTTGATACATCTTGGTACTCCCAGGGTGAATAGCGAACCTCGATTTGTGAGCCTCGTGAAGGATCATCTTTTTTATCTCATCCACTTGAGGAACGGCAAGGTGATTCCTGAAGTAGAGCGTTCCATCTTCCTGAATATTCCATTCGTCCAGTTTTTCTCCATTTTGAACTCGAGTCCAAACTCCTTGAAGATAAGAATCCTGCCATTGGTTCTGCTTGACTTGTTGTATAAGGATTGGCGTTGAAACCAAGTTGTACACCATAGCTTGGTTAGAATCCTCATAATACTGAAGATCATAATCACCTATAATTGCACTCCATTTTCAATCTTCCAATGCCAAGGATGCTAGGATTCCTGGAGTCTTTCTATTGAGAGCGTCTGCTACCACGTTGGCTTTTCCAGGATGATATTGCAAGGTGAAGTCATAATCCTCCATGTATTCCATCCACCTTCTTTGTCTCAGATTTAAGTCCTTTTGAGTGAACAGATATTTCAAACTCTTATGATCAGAGAAGATCTGGAATTTTACTCCATAGAGGTAGCATATCCATATCTTGAGAGCAAAAATCACTGCTGCTAACTCTAGATCATGCGTGGGGTAGTTTTGTTCATGTGGCTTTAGTTGATAAGATGCATAGGCCACAACATGTCCATTTTGCATCAGAACACACCCAAGTCCTCGTCTTGATGCATCAGAATACACCTCGTACGACTCATCGCTATTAGGAATCGTCAGAATCGGCGCACTGGTTAGCCTAGTCCTCAGTTCTTGGAATGCATGTTCA